>NC_079890.1:16619949-16625769 GCF_024868665.1 Triplophysa rosa | reverse complement strand
CTTGTAAATGAAGTAAATTGATCAGGTGTGAATTGAAGCCACCATTAAAATTTGATTTCAATTTTTTTCTCACTTGCAAGACTACAGTAAAATTTTACTTGTGTGTTAATGAAATTTTGGTAGACTGGTTTTCACACTGAGATTTGCTTAAATAATATTAAATTGTACTGCAGGTAATTTGTATATGTTTTAGTTTTTTTTTAAGTGATTGTGTTGTGGTGGTACATTTTACAAGTGTTACCATGCTTTAGTAACAATATATACACTAAAATATGCAATATGCAGATGCACTACAGCTCCCCCTAGTGTCTTCTATAGAGATGTGCAATAATTGCGATGATCTGAAATCATCGCGATGAGGTCCAACAATCGCGATGAGACGATTATTTAATAATCGTGACAGCCCTAGTTATCGCGCTATATTGGTAATGTTGCTAACAATAGAAGTACAGCGTCTAACTGTATTTATTGACGCTGCCCTCACATGCTGTCAGGCTTATCGTAAACAATACGCAAAGTAAGTGTGACAGTACATGATAGAACAACGTTGAAAGTGTAGTACAACTGTAGTAACGCTAAACTATACCTGCTCGACCTCCATTAGGGCTGTGTATTGGCAAGTGCCTCCCGATACGATACATATCACGATAGATGGGCCACGATACAATATATTGTTATGTTTTTCGATACGATACACATTTGCGATATATTGCAATACTTTAAATAGAAAACATAAAAAGTAGAGCTAGAAATACAACATGCTGTGCACCACCGGGGGTTTCTGTAAGGGTAAGTGTAAAAACATCCCTTACCTCTGCAGAGTGGCCATGATGTGCGATGCATGGACCTTTAGATCTGAGGTTTGGGTTCTCAAACTGTGGATTGCGCCCCTCAAGTGGGTAGCACAGGGGAATAAGGTGGGTCACGCAAGACACTTGGCTGTTGTGGTGCATTACAGTTAAAACAATGAACATGGGCAGAATAAAACCTCTGTTTCATCCGTGCTGTAAATGTGCTGGTGTCACATCCGTGAAAGCACAATAAATGTCATTGTTACTTTTCTTAATAAACTTTTTTGTCTAATGCACTGCAGTAGCCAAGTGACTTGTGTCATGACTTGCGAACCTTACAAACAGCACCATGACTTACAAACCATGACTTATTTTGAAAACCAAAGCACACCCACACATCAGCTCTGAGAGCTCCAAGCGTTCTTATATTTTTCGCCATGCTTGCTTCCACTTACTCTTGGCCGTATGTATATGACATTATTAAAAAATTATCGATAGTAGAGGTATCATTATCGATACACTATTGAATAAAAAAATATTGTGATAGTTACATGTATCGATATTTTTGCACAGCCCTAACCTCCATGCAGCATTTATTCTCTGGCTCTGTAGTCATTTTACTGCAATTCCCACATGAGCACCTGCACAGCGATTTATACATTATCATGACAGACCATGCTAATGCTTATCGATCATTTGAAGAACGTTAATTTCACAATAACTGCAAAATTACAACTAACCATTCGGAAACGTCCTGTTCAATTCTTAAGGTTGTCACTTCTTGTGTCTCTCCATCAGTGTCAGACTCCGGTTCGTACATATAGGGCTGAACACCACTAACAACTACTGACATTTTGATGTTTTGTTTTGGCCGGTACGCATCAGCACAAGTTCCTGAAACTCCGCCCTCCTCTGGAGAGGGGGCTGGGATGAAAAGCTCATTAACATTTAAAGAGATACAAGCAAAATCGGTGCGTTTTTACACACACTCAAAAACGGGCAACTTCAACATTCTATAACTAGAAAGTAAAGTTCGAGTACAAACTTTATGTTGGCTTGACAAAGCCTGTCCTGAAGAGTTTGAAATAGTTTGAAAGGTTTTATCGATTAAACTTATCGTAAAACTTTGTTCTCATTGTTCTGATGCAGAGATATACTGTAGGTTTGGCTAAACGGTTGCTAAGGTCATGGGTTTGGTTGCTATGGGCGTGGCTTTGCCAGCTGGCAACTGATAATACTTTGAGCCACAAGTGAAGCGAGCCAACCCCCATGTCTCTACAATGTTCTAAAGCAGAGATATTGGTCCTGCTAAACGGTTGCTAAGGTCATGTGTTTGGTTGCTATGGGCGTGGCCTGGTAGCTGGTAATTGATAATACTCCAAGCCATAAGTGAAACAACCAACCCCTGTCTCTACGATGTTCTGATGCAGAGATATAGGTTTGCTAAACTGGTTGCTAGGCTAACCTGTTTGGTTGCTATGGGCGTGGCTTAGTAGAAACCAATTGATGATGCTTCAAGTCCAAGTGAAACAAACCAACCTCCATGTCTCTACGATGTTCTGATGTAGAGTTATAGGTCTTGTTAAATGGTTGCTAAGTTAACATGTTTTGTTGCTATGGGCGTGGCTTCGTAGCTTAATGAAGTTTCAGGGATACTGATTGGTTGCCTGAGCCAAATGAGCCCACCCCCTTGTCTCTACGACACTGTGTTGCAAAGATATCCATCTGGACTTTTTATAATGGGAGTCTATGGGAGCGGTTGCTAGATTGCTGTAAATGGTTGCTATGGGCGTGGCTTCGTAGCTTAAGGAAGTTCCTGAGATACTGATTGGTTGCCTGAGTAAAATGAGCCCACCCCCTTGTCTCTAAGTGGTTGTACTGCGAAGTTATTCAACATGGGACAGTTATGACGCCTTATATGGGCATGTTTCCTGTCCCATTATAAGTCAATGGGGAATTTTGGGGGGCTCTTACGCCCCAGGGGTACAACTTACACCCCATTGTGAGGTAAGTTCTTACAGAGCCTGCCAGCTTCTTCAAACGTGGTAACCCGCAAGTTTCTACGACATCCTCACTTTGAGTTATGAGCCTTCAAAGTTTGTCGCAATGTTAAGTCAATGGGAAATTAGGTGGTTTTGAGAGTCCGGTTTTCGAAAACCAGAACCCGGATCAGTTAGAAAAGATATAGCAACTCAAGTCAGACCAGACTGAAGGTTTGTGGAAAGTTTGGTGGATGTAGCTTGAAAGCTCTAGGAGGAGTAGCAGTCAGAAATTTGGGGATCAGAAGAGAATAATAATAATAAGCTTAGATACAAGATCAGTATGTTGGCTCTGTCAAGCCAACATAATAAATGATCCGCTGTGGTATTTTGAGCTTAAAACTTCACATTACAACTCTGGGGACACCAGAGACTTATTTCACATCTAGTAAAATCTTCAAAACCTCCTCCTTAAATTATTTCACATTAGCGATGTGTACACAATTATTAAGCCAAACGATTGCTTGACAAGCCTGAGTTTTAACAGTTCCGTATGACAATAAATACATTTTCAAGTCTAACCATCTTTAACTGGAGCCAAAACGTTTCTGTACTCCACGTAAATAGAAAAGTATTGAAATTTGTTGAGAAATGAAAACGATGTGGTGTTTTTATCCAGATAACTGCAGCTCCACCATTCACTCGTATGTCTTCGTAGTCGGCTTTTGCCCTCACCAATATGGCGGCGGCGTTGACGTACGATCCAGCGGACAATGCGGCGTCTAGTTATATATATATATATATATATATATTATATATATATATAATATATATCATGTTATATATATTAGGGCCTGGGCGGCAGGTCTATACCGAGTTGGAGGGATATATCGATATGTTTACCCAACGCGATCTGCAGGATTAGCCTATATCGTTCATATCGATATGGTTTGATGCCGTGCACGCGCTCTCTCTGCGCAAACCAGACCGCGCCTGCCTGCCTGCTCCAGCACACAAGGTAGCACGCGACATGGAGGAATACGCGCCGCCGGTCAACACTACAGAAAACTTACTGGTTAGTAAAAAAAACAATGGTTCACTCATTTGGAGGTGGTTTGGATTTAAAAGTTCCGATGAGAAGCAAAAACAGCCAATCAGAATCAGAATCAGAAGAGCTTTATTGCCAAGTGTGCTTGCACACACAAGGAATTTTCTTTGGTGTTGGAAGCTTCTAGTACAGACATTCAACACAATGACAATACAATATAATACGATTTACAGTCTAAAAGATTCTAAATTGTGCATATATAAAATAAAGACTATTTTACAGAAAATGGGGGATAATAACATATAAGAGACATTGTACAGGGTAGTATATAGTAGAATAAACATATTAACAGATTGTATGTACACTTGTGCAAATGGATAATTTAGTAAGTAGAGGTAGTGTTATATACATGTATACATAAGATGTAGATATAATAAGGCACTATAGGAGTAGTGGAAGTGGAATATTGCTCTTAAGGAGCAGTTATCTGTTTAGGAGGGAGATTGCCTGGGGGAAGAAGCTGCTTCTGTGTCTGGAAGTCCTGGTGTTTGGTGCTCTAAAGCGCCGGCCAGAGGGCAGCAGATCAAAGAGTTTGTGTGCTGGGTGTGTGGAGTCAATGATGATTTTTCTTGCCCTGTTTTTCACTCTGGAATCGTACAGGTCCTGAAGTGTGGGCAGAGGAGCACCAATAATTTTCTCAGCACTACGAACTGTCCGTTGTAGTCTTCGTAGGTCTGATTTGGTGGCCGAGCCATACCAAACAGTAATTGAAGTGCACAGAACAGATTCGATGACCACTGAGTAGAACTGGGTCAGTAGCTCCTGTGGTAGGTTGAACTTCCTCAATTGACGGAGGAAGTATAACCTCTGCTGGGCCTTCTTTACAATGGAGTCTATGTGGGACTCCCACTTCAGGTCCTGAGAGATGGTGGAGCCCAGGAACCTGAATGACTCCACAGTATCCACAGTGCTGTCCAGGATGGTGAGGGGAGGAAGTGATGGAGGGTTCCTTCTGAAATCCACTATCATCTCCACTGTCTTGAATGCATTCAGCTCTAGGTTGTTTTGACTACACCAGGCAGCCAGCTGAGCAACCTCCTTTCTGTAGGCAGATTCATCACCGTCTTGAATAAGGCCAATGACTGTGGTGTCATCTGCAAACTTCAGGAGTTTGACAGAAGGGTCTGTAGAGGTGCATTCGTTTGTGTAGAGTGAATATAGCAGTGGAGAAAGAACACATCCTTGAGGAGCTCCGGTGCTGATGGTACATGTGCTGGATTTAAATTTTCCCAACCTCACTAGCTGCTGCCTGTTCGACAGGAAGTTAATAATCCACTGTTATCGAATACTCACTGCAATCTGTTAGGAATGTAATAAATCAGTTGTATCAAAATGTGGAAGCACATCAAATCTCTTCCACCACTTACAAAATTACCATAAAGTGCAGTACGATGAGTGTTTACAACTTCGTGCTACAACTTCGGCCACAAAGACCACGCAACTCAAAACATCTGTCCCGAAACAAGCTCTCTGGAAGCTTCTTTTACCCGAAGTGTGCCTTACGAAAAGAAAGGTCGCAAGTGGTGCGATATAACTAAGGCGGTAGCGTATCACATTGCTAAAGACATGGTTCCTATTGTGCACTTGCTGTGCCTACAGACCAAGAAGCAATAATGCCACCAACAGCGAAGAAGTCACTGGCAAGCTTCTCTAAGCAGAGCACAGACACAGCAAACACAACAAGCACTTAACTGACAAGGAGGGAGGTAATTTAAAAAGAACTTTCCTTCTACTTGCAGTCAGCTAATGTAGAGAGTGACACTGATCCTCTTAAATGGTGGAAGGAGCATGAAACACTCTTTCCAGCACTGAGCCACCTGGCAAAGAAACATCTTTAAGTACCAGCCACCAGTTCACCTTCTGAAAGGGTTTTTAGTTGCAGTGGTAACATTGTAACTTTCCATGGGGCCTCCCTTAAGCCTGAAACTGTTGATATGCTAGT
>NC_079890.1:16534274-16618614 GCF_024868665.1 Triplophysa rosa | reverse complement strand
CGTAATCACCATCCGCCTGCTGCCGGTGTGCCACGCTCTCCAGGGAACTCGACTCTGTAGCCAGTGTTGGAGCGGTCTCATGTGCATCAACCTGAGGGGTATCACCACCGTCGAGGATGCCATGTGCCCAGGAGCCTCTTACCACTGACTTCTTGAAATATTCCAGGCAGTTCAACACTGACTGTGCCCAAAAAAGAGGATGCTCTGCAAAGAGGAGAGCTTGCTCTTTTTCGGTTGACCTGTGGTCCCAATCAATCTAGGTGCCGAAGCACTAGGTCCCTGTGTGTACATAACAGATCTCACGAGTGTGTCAAATGAGCCAGTCGTCGAGATAGTTTAGTACCCGCACACCTCTCTCCCTGAGGGGAGTGAGGGCGGCTTCCACGATCTTCGTGAAGACTTGTGGGGACAGGGACAGACCGAAGGGGAGGACTCTGTACTAATATGCCTGACCCTCGAAAGCGAACCGTAGTAACGGGCGATGACGAGGGAGAATTGAGACATGAGAGTAAGCGTCCTTCAGGTCGATTGCCATGAATCCATCTTGACATCTGATAGATGCCAGGATGCGCTTCTGCGTGAGCATCCCGAACGGCAGCTTGAGTAGGTGCCTGTTCAGGGTACGCAGATCTAGCGACCCCCGCTCTTTTGGGGACGATGAAGTACTGGCTGTAAAACCCGTTGAACATCTCGGCTAGAGGGACGAGCACGATCGCTTCCTCACCAGAGGGGTGGCGACCTCGGCCCTAAGCACGGGGCATCCTTGCCTCTGCTGAGGTTAAGAGGATGCCCCGAAACTTGGGCGGGTGTCTGGGGAGTTGGATCGCGTAGCCGAGACTGACCGTATCCCGTAGTCACTGTGACGGTTTGGGAAGCTCTTGTCAGGCTCCCAGGGACCGACAGGAAGGCTAGGGGTACGTTCTGCTTCATCGACCTCCTGGGGGTGGTTCGATGGCTGGCAGTACGGATCCCTCGCCGTGGGGGGACCCCCGGAGAGGAGATCGGCTCTGCAGTTTTACCTGCCTGGCGATGATGTAGCACAACGCACCATCGAATGAGAGTGCTTAGGCTGATGATTATCCTCGACATTGGTTCTTGCCGCAACGTCTAGTTGCCGAACACCGTCGTGTAGAGGGTGAGAGCGGCTGTGATAATACCCAGACGATGATGTGGCACAAAGCACCGTCGATTGAGAGTGCTTAGGCTGCTGATTATCCTCGACATTGGGTCTCGCCGTGACGCAACGTCGAGTTGCCGAACACCGTCGTGTAGAGGGTGAGAGCGGCTGTGATAAACGCCCAGAGAGGGAGAAAACTTTTAGAAATGGGCTGTTGGGACGGGGCGGGAACCGTCCCGGATCGACCACCAGCAATGGAATGGCTGGGGTCGGGCCCGAAGGTATTCTCGATCTCCCTGGGGTCTTCCCATGAGGTCCACTTTGGCTTTCGCCGCGGCTGCTGACGGGGTGGTGGTCTCCTCTTCGATGTCTTGAAGAGGACCAGGGCTGCTGGGAAGCAGACGGTGCACGGGATCTCGGTGGCCAGAGGGCGGTCGAGTCGCGGCTGGGGAGGACATACTTGATATCCTCTGTCTGCTCCCTAACTGTCGAACTCGACAGTATCACCAAACAGCCCCCCCTTGCGAGATGGGTGCATCGAGAAAGCGGACTTTCTCAGTGTTACTCACCTGTGCAAGATTCAGCCAGAGGTGTCTCTCCTGGACCACAAGTGTGGACATCGCCCGACCCAGGGCCCGCGCGATCACCTTGGTCGCCCGAGAGCGAGGTCGGTGAAGCCGCGGAGTTCCTGCATAAGCGCTGGGTCGGTCTTACCCTCGTGGAGCTCTCTCCGTGCATTGGCCTGCAGGAAGGCCATAGCGTGGAGAGAGGGGACAGCTTGGCCCACAGCAGAGTAAGCTCTCGACACCTCAGATGCCGAAAAGCCTACGTGCTTTGGACGGGAGTGATGGAACTAGTTGACGTGTACGCGCCGAAGGGGGCGTTCCAGGTCATACTAGGTTCCTCATGCACTTCCGGGGGAACACGGCACTGAGGGCGAGTGCGGCTTGGAGCCTCTCTCAAGCCCGATGTACCGTGTATCCAGCTGCTAGCGTTGGGAGAGGCAGTGCGGTGCACCGCAACCCAATGCCGGCGGCCCGGGAAAGCATGGCTGACATTTCGACGTCCGCTTCTTCCTGATCTCGACCCCCCGAGGGAGGGAGCTTCAACGAATCGTCGGAGTCTGATGCCAGTAAGTCACCCTCCGATGCTGCAACAGACATCTCATCATCACGTACTGTGTCCGATACGTGATTGAGGAATAAGACGGCGGACCGTCTCATGGGGAACGGTCAGACGAGCAAGACGAGGTGCGAACGGTCCGCGAGCTACAGTGGCTTAGCGCTCACAGTAATCCTCATATCACCCTCGCTGCTCGCCGTAGCGGGCGGCAGGGCCGTAGTCCTGCCGTCATGGAACGGGAAGCAGACGAGGTGGTGGCTGAGTCCCGTGGGAACACAGCCACCCGTGACGCAACGTCTGAATCGTCAACCGCCCGCAATGCGGGCAGGACGTATCCACAACATCTGCCCCAGTGTACTGGAAGCAGACATCGTGTCCATCCCCCTCCTCGATGAGTGTGTTGCACCCACGAGAACAGCTGGACATGCCACGCTGGAGAAATTTGCTCTTTTAGAGAAAAAACTCGAACACTTCTGGAACCGCCGAGACGCCCAGGGGAAGTCGCTGCAGGAAGGGACAGTCCGCTGCACCACGTCGTAGTCGCAGTCTTGTAGCGAAGTCTGTTGATCATGAGCGAAGGCTCCGAAGAACAAAAGGTGAATGAATGAGGCACGCCGTCTCCCTTTTATACCCGGATATCCGGGGGCGGAGTCCGGCATGCAAATTTCATTTGCCAATTTTCATTGGCCTTTTCTAAGAAGTCGGAATCGATTGGTTCTCAGGGACGAACCCCATCTGTCGGTTCGACACAACGTCGAGAGACTGACAGAAAGGGAACCTTGTGCGTTGGTCATCTGAACATCTTATTTAGACTTATTTTTTTTTATTTAATGAGTAGATCAGAGACACACATTTTAATAAAGCCTATAATCAGTTTATACGTCCATTAATACGTTCGTTGACATAACACAACTCTTTTTCTCCACCTGCTGGCGTATTATAGAAATGGTCACTGAACGAATCAGTGAACGAATCTGAACGAATCATTTTGGTGAACGAACTGAAAAAGAACGAATCACTCAAATGAATCATAATTCCCATCACTATGCAGCGGACACATTTAAACAACTTTACTTGGATCCATTGTTCGAGCTGTCTCTTTAACACCACGTGGGTTATATACATTGCTGCTGATTGGGCCGACATTCTTGACACGCCCACCAAACAAGAGAAAACGCATCTCAAACCCTGTTGCACACTGTTGTAAACCGTTTCCAGGAAACGTGTCGTTCAACCTGGAAATCGTAGCAAAACGTTGCGCACCGGTTTGAG
Organism: Triplophysa rosa; assembly: GCF_024868665.1. Taxonomy (NCBI): domain Eukaryota; kingdom Metazoa; phylum Chordata; class Actinopteri; order Cypriniformes; family Nemacheilidae; genus Triplophysa; species Triplophysa rosa. Next base: position 16,615,103 of record NC_079890.1, on the reverse strand, counting down.
CTTGAACATGCCCCTGATTACCCCATGAACACTTACTGTACATGCTTTGCAAATGAATGCATGCAATACATGCAAATAAAGACAGGTACTTTTAATTCTCCAAAATATAATAAAATATGAGGCTGAACTTGCAGTTTGGGGGGCCCCTGGTGGCTGCGGGCCCTATGCAGCCTCATTGTCCGCATATAGCAAGAAACAGCTCTGGCGCAATGACATCTAACGTCCCCGCCACAGAAATTAGTTGCTTTAAGCAACTTGTTAGCAACCGCCTTTTTTAAGACACAATAGGGCTTTAAAAATCACAATGTGAAGACACAATTTATGTCATAGAATAAAACGTGAAAAAAGGTTTTGTTAACCACAGAGACCTTACTTCAGGTGATTTACAAAAAACCCATTAAAAACCTCATAGACTTTGGGGCGATGGAACCGGAAGTCCTAAATTGCTAACTCGCTTCCGGGGTTTGCGTACAAAAATACGTAATCTCTGAGGTACTCAATAGTTGCGTAGTCTATCTTTGCCATCTTGTGTTTGTTTGCATTAGTATCTTTACTAAACAGCATCTGTTGCACTTTCCACCTCCAGATACCTCTAGCATTTTCATTTCCTACAAATATATTTACACAGAGCTTCATTATAAGCCAAATTCTGTCCCACAATATTACAGAGCACTATTATGCAGTGCAATGTTGCAGTATTTCAATGAAGAAACAAAAGGAGCTCAATTTTGTGTAACTAAATTGTACACAGATTATACCAACTACCTCCAGAGCCCTCTTTATTTTGATTATCTGTGTGGATATTATGGGTCAAAATTATCAATTTTTCTTCTATCCAAAATCATTAGGATATTAAGTAAAGATCATGTTCTTTCCATGAAGATATTTTGTAAATTTCCTACCCTAAATATATAAATTATTTTTGTGAGTGGATGGCCTGCTACAGTGCCTCTGATTAACAACATCAAAGGCAATTTTTGCACCCTCAGATTCCAGTTTTAAACTGTTGTGTCTCCGCCAGATATTGTCCTATCCTAACAATCCATACAATATCATAGAAATACCAATAGAAAGCTTATTTATTCATCTTTCAGATGATGTAAAAATCTAAATTTCAAAAAACTGGTTTTGTTATCCTGGGTCACATATATTTAAATGACTAAGCCACCCCAAGAGTTAAATCCTATAACCGCAGTTAATTTACTGAAAAAAAGACCCAAAAAGTAACATTTTAGTTTGTTTATTTCAGTTCTACATTAGCGTATGACAATATTAGCAAATATTTTGAATGTAGGAAAAATCTGAAAATATATACTGTAAATAATAACAAATTTAAAAAGAATAACATTTTCAACTGAAATGATGAGGTACAAAAAAGAAAATGTTTCTTGTGCAAACAATATGATGAAAACAATATTAAGTGCTAAACATTTGCACACAGAAAATTGTATTTTCAACAGCTAAAACTCAAATCTCAACTAATGCATTAAATATTTTTAAGCCAGAAATCTAAAAAAAAAAACAATGTCCTGCTTTATACATAATCACATATCATATATACTTTGTGTTCTAAATGTTTGTGATACACTCTAGCATGCATATTTATTTATACTTTAGAAGCAATAGTTCATGGCATGTTTATTTTTAGCATGCATTTTGACTTTTGCCCTCTTATCTCATGCATGTTTCTTTACCAGCAGTTAGGCATGCAGCTGATTGTCCTTCTATTCATTTGTTGTATTAAATCAATTCATCCTGTCTTGACAATGATGCCTGTTCATCTACTTTTAGAATTTTCTCTTCCTTTATTTTAGTGGCTTCAATCTTCTAATGGCAAGTTATATAAGTTAGGTGGATGCTCTGTGCAAGCTAACATGAGAAGATAAAAATATATAACGTATTAGGTCAGAAAAAAAGAAAGAGTGACAGAGAAAGGAAGGGAATTACTACCCTGGAGCGTTTCAGCTCTCTATACATATTCTGGATAACCTGCATCATCTGTGTCAACAAAAAGGGAAACCTGAGAAAGATAATGAATAGATCATTCCAGGGGTAATAATATGGAGTGTCCGTTAGCACCTAATTTTTTACTGGCACTGGTGTGCCAATGTAAAATACCGATTCTTTAAGAAAGCTGTCCTGTGGATGCGTTCCATCTATAAAAATCCTGATCACACAAGAGGTTTATTTATCTGTGGTCCATGTCTAATGGATCCTACCTGAGGTTTTACTCTGTTTGCTCAATGAACATTTGTAATGTGCTTTCCATTTTCTGGTTATTCACCATTTTTCTAAGCCAAAGAATTCCTCATGTTATGCTTCACTTATCAATATAAACCGAGGAAAATTTAATTAAGGGGACAGTTCACCCAAAAATGAAAACTCAGTCATCATTTACTTACCCTCAGGTTGTTACAAACCTTTATAAATTACTTTATTTTGATGAACACAGTGAAAGATATTTGGAAGAATGTTAGCAATTTTCAGTTCTGGAACATAATTGACTACCATAGTAGGACAAATTAAACAGTAGCCAGAGGTGCCACAGAACTGTTTGTTTTCATTGATTCTTCAAAATATCTCATTTTGTGTTCAACAGAACAAAAATTAATATACAATATTGTTTCTACTATGGTAGTGGATGATGCCCCAGAAGTGAAAATTTCTAACATTCTTTCAAATCTATTTCTTTGTGTTCAACAGAACAAAGACATGTATACAGGTTTGAAACAGCCTGAGGGTGAGGAAATGATGACAGGATTTTCATTTTTGGGTGAACTATCCCTTTAAGTATTCAGTAGTAACACTGAGATGGACTGGACATTTTTCCAAAGTGTTTTTCTTTCTATGGCCTGAGATGCTTGGCCTTGAGCCTCCTGCAACCCTGCCAACGACAAGCGGGTTTGGACAATATTCCATTTAAATAGCTGCCTGATATTAGTAAAAAAAGTTTTACTACGTTTTTAGTGAAATACCTAATGTTTGGAAAATTAACGAGAAGTAAAACATAGACACAGGACACAGTTCTGTTCTCTGATCCATGACAGAGTCAAAGACGTCTAGAGGAAAAGACAGAAGAAGAAAGTGTGCAACAAATAAGAGCGCCTTGCTTGGCAAAGGAAAGACACAATCTTTTCCTCTCTTTTTAGTTTACGGCGTTCATTTCATATTTATCTTTCACACTTCTGTCATCCTCAAAGTTCTTCTCAGGCTCAGGGTGGTGCAGCTCAATCATCAGGTAGTAGATTACAGCCCCGACCACACCTCCCACCATTGGTCCGACGACTGGAACCCACCACCAGCCGTCTCCAGCGCTAAAGACACACACACATGTTAGAACAGACTAGAGCTGGACAAAATTCACAGTTTCCACCACAATTGACTCTTTTAATTTTAAATTTGTTTGAGAATTCTTCAGTTTGAGGTGCTGGTTTGTGGATTGTTGATTTGTTTAATGATAGCGCTGTTAATAGTGTCATCCAGTCTTGCTGTACATTAAAGGGTTACTTCGCAGAGACTAATTCATTGTAATCTGTGTTTAGTCGGTCACTCCACTGCTTCCTGTCTGCATCATTCTTTCCCTCCTTCAATCCCTTAGTCTGTTTATCCTTTTAAAGGCCACTGAGAAAACAAGTGGTCTCTGTCTTTAATCCTGTGCTCTAAACATGTTGACAAGCTGTACACATATACATTGTATCTGCTTATCAATTAAATTCTTCATGTCATCTTTTCATTTATAATGTGCATGTTTGTTTGTTTGGTGCAATTGTGACATCATAGTTTTCACTTCAGGTGAATCTCAAGTCTCAGAATTGCAGCTGAACAAAGTGGCAGACAGGTCAAGCACTTCCACACACACAAGACCACTAATGTGTGATGAGCCCTCCCTGCACTTTTGCAACGCTGCTTGTCCAATCAAATTACAGGACTGTTGTATTTATGTTCTGGAATTAGCTTTATTTTTGAAGCATTTGACTTGTGTACATGATAATGGCATTACCATGCTAAGATTAAATGGGCACACAAACTCATGTAACTTTTATATGGAAAACATACAAATGCACGAATTAATTTCTACAGTTGAAATCTGTGACATTACTCCATATCTAAACACAAAAGTAATGCAATATGTTACGTTTAATCTTAGTACTTCAGATTTTGGAAAAGATCTTTTCTGTGTGGAGCTTCACACAAACAGACTCTTGTTGTTACAAAGCAGCAGCAGAATTTCCCCAGCTCTTTCTTTTCATTGACCTAGATGAATGGAATAGCTAAAAGCTAAAAAAAAAAAAAACTGTTTTAAAAGTTCGAGGTAGCCTTGGGTATGCCGCTCTGAATATTTTTGCGAGAAAAATCGAGGTTGGCTCACATACATTTAAAAAAATTCTCCTGTATGCAGGAGATATGCAAGTGCATTAAAAAATTCATTTGCTCTGTCAGAACAATGGTAATAGGCCTTTTGCACTTTAGATATGGAGTTTCAAAAGCTGTGTTCAGCCTATGTTTTTACATCCTGAGGCTGACTCTCTTGGGGCCCAAAGACACTTTCAGGTCAGTTGTGTTTTTGCACACAGCAACAGATTAACATCCAGGATATTAACTCCAGTCTTTGTATATTATTTCTGGCCTTTGCTATTTTATTGATAGTTGATAGGATGGGTATCAATAGCATTCTGAATTAGCACGACTCACAGTAGCACATATTTGAGATGCACGTTAAACAAACAGGTGTAAATAGCAATGGGTCTCGTCTTAAAATCAGATGTAAATGGTATTTAAAAAAAATCTTAGCTGTTGGACCATTAAATATAAATAGAACATATGGGTGCAATGTGAGTTTCCTGTACCTGAACACCTCTTTTCCCCATCCTGCCATCGCAGTGAAGAGCCTAGGTCCAAGATCTCTGGCAGGGTTGATGGGATAGCCACAGTTCAGCGACATAGACACTGCAATAGCCATGATGCTCAAGCCAATGACCAACGGTTCCAATCCTCTAGGTGCCCCAATATTCCTCTTATCTACAATGGCTAGAATACAGAGGACCAGGGCCCCTGTGCCAATCACCTGTGTAAATACACACCAACAGTATTTGCAAAATAGTCTATTTTTGTAGTCTGTGAAACTAGGCAGTGACGTTGTGGTTGCACTATGTTAGTACAAGCAGGTGGACTGTGACACAAGGTCAAATAAATATTGGGTTTGATCTCTTTGAATCTAAACTGTACACATTATATCTTCAACGCAGTATTAAGGTAATTCTAACTAAGTTTAACAGAGACTATGAAATGTAATATTCTATCAAGTTTATATAAAACAGCTGAGATCGTCTGATGCTTATAATAAAGAAAAACTGTGATTCTCTCACCTGATCAATGAATCCATTAAACAAGTTGAGATTTTTTCGTGGATACGATGCAAAGATCCCTGCTGTGGCGTTATCACCAGTCACTGTTAGATTTCCACCAGAGAAATCTGTGAAGGCATCTACGGGGACAGAGACAGTAAAACTCTGGAAAAATCTAAATTAATTTAGCTACAGGCAGGGCAGTAGTTACTGTTTTCAACTACTTTGTTTGTCTACATTTATCAAATTTAAAGTCCTGCCAAATTTCATTGACCAGAATGAGGGACAACTCAAAACTCTTGAAAATATTAGTTTACATTGGTTTTATACAGAGAAGAAAAGATACTGTATCAGAACACTTTACAATAAGGAAGTTAATGCATTAGCTAATGTGAATTAACAATGAACAATACTTCTACAGCATTTATTAATAATAGTTCATTTTAATTTACTAACACATTTTTTTTTAATGAAACGATGTAACGTCACCATGAACCAACTTGAATTAGTGTTTTGGAAGAGGAAGTTGCATTTGCATTTGTGAGAAAATCTGCATGATCCCATTTGTGAGAAAATCTGCACGGCCACATTTGTGAGAAAATCAAGCTGAGAGAATCTCATAAAAAGGTGAGTCTTAAATACAGTACGTTTAGGGAAAGTGACCTATTTGTCAGATATGGTGACCCATACCCGAAATGTGACCTCTGCATTTAACCCATCCAGAGAGTAGTGAACACACGCACAGCAAGTGGTGATCACACGCACACCCGGAGCAGTGGGCAGCTATCACTGCAGCGCCCGGGGGAGCAAGTGTAGGCAAAGCGCCTTTCTCAAGGGCACCTCAGCCATGAGAATCGAACCGGCAACATTCTGGTCACGAGTCCGTCTCTCTAACCATTAGGCCGCGACTGGCCACGACTTTATATTTTATACTTTTATGGCGTTAGAAGTTGGACAAAACTATGTGAGCGTGTAAACACAGCACGCAAGCAGATTATAGCTGCGCGGGCACACTGAAAACCCTCGCGCGTAAAATGTAAACCTGTAGAGATCTCAAATCTCTAACTTGAGCACAAAAAACAAGATTGTGCACATAAATCAAGACTTACGAGGGGAAATAACAAACCCCTGAGTCAAAGCAGTCGCTCGCGCACAGTATTGACTACACGCGCAAGTGCTACTCTACGCGCGCGAGTCACTTTGACTTTTGGCACTAAGGGGGCGGGGCACTGCGATTTTGTGACAACAAATGCCATTGGCCCTGCTCCTTTCTGGAACTCCCGTTGTGATTGGCTGTTGCTGCCGCCCTCAAGACGATGACAGAACAGGAGAGATGGCAGGAAATGGGGAAAATAGGATCTAAGGAATTCACATTAAGTAATATTTTATATGTTGGACCAAATGCAGGAAAATGAATGTGTGCAGTAAGGAGATTTATTAGAAACACTGGGTTAATATAACAAAAAATCTATTTATATGAAAGCCCTTCAGCTCTGCATTCAGCCATAGCAAATGTGCATTACCAGTGGTCACCTTTTTGTAGATAAGTCAGTAAAATAGATTAGTAAAATGTGTTATGATATACTGTAGAGTTTGGTTCCAAAATGAGATAAGTCCGTTTAAAAAAAAATTCAAAACGGAGTTACCATACTCTTCATATATACTTTATATAATATTATAATTTAACGTTTTCGATGTTCCGCGTTTAAATCCTCCGACGTGACGGTCCAGGCAGATTTGGCGCTATAGGGCGTAAGTGAGGGGGCCATTGGGTTCATTGAAGGGGCACCTTGCACACCTCACAACTGTAAAAACATAATGAAAAAAATCTGTATAGCACACCGTAAAACAATGGCATCATTATAACAACACAAAAGAGCGAACTCTCACTTTTTGGCATTGCTGCCTTTGATTTAAATTTTACAAATAAACATAATTCAAGGACTGAATCAGCCTGTATCTTCAATTTATCAATGAAGATGTAATAAAAAAACCTGTTGTTACTCATTTACAAATAGTTTAATTAAACGGCAAATAAAAGAACTTAAATGCGCAGAAATATTTTCCTGTATGCACAATGGTAAATGCCCGAGTTTTTTGTTTGTTAGGCAGTGCATACAAAGGCTTTGCCGAATGCAAGCAGCCTTCGAGCTCATATTTTTGAACATCACTAGCCTACTGCGCAAAACACTGTTGTCTGTTGTAGCCTATTTGAAGAAACGACTGACATTCTAGATTGCAGTGCTCTAACTCTATGAGTAATTGAATAGTGATGTATTAGGCCTATGACATGTAAAATAAAAAGAGTATAATCTAAAAGCTATATACAATTACGTTAAGATTATAAACGCTGGTATTAGAACTAGAATTTGATATTTTATACATGAAAGGCAGGAGTAGTGGTTAGTCCATAAATCAGAGATTATATAGCGTCATCTGATTTAGATAAACAAAGTTTGAAATTACATTTATCAAAATTATTTAAACAAAAAGTACAAATCAACTCGCTTCACAGAGTCATCTGTCTGTCTCAGAGTCTGAGCAAACGGATGAGTTCCTTTCTGGAATATGGAAGCCGACTTTCACATGCTGAAATAGCTTGGTTTTCTTTAACAAGAAATAATATAACGTGAAATAATATAAAGTCTATATCCATATGATAGGACCGTCTGCTGTATTAACGAGTTTCTCTATCGCTTGGCATGAGATAAAAAGCGATTGGTCTGTATTGTTTACCCACATAGCTTAATGTGTTCAAAAACACAGAATGTAGCCTATTCTTGTTTTTAACATAGTCTAATGAGCCTTTTTAACGGCGAAATAATTTATAAAGCGATGTCTTTCTCACTAAACCCTAACAAATAATGAAATATTGTTTTTATGACATTTTTTACTTAAATTTTTAATAAATATTAAAAATATATTAAATATTAATAGTATTAAATAAATTTAATACATTGAAGTTTTATGGTTTATTAGACATGCTTTTCGCTTAACAAAAAATCATTTACCTCTTAAAAAAAATACAGAACATGTCAAACATTTAAAGGCAGAATACACACAAATTAAAAGTGAAGAAAATGGAATTTGATCAATAAAACGAACATCATACTAGGGCCAATAACCTCTGCTCTAATTGCTTCGGCTGCTGAAGAATGGGCCGTTGGTGAAAGCACTAGCATTAGCCAATGCTTAAGATTAGATAAACACTGGGGATATTTGTACAGATTGTGACGTAAAATGTAAGTAAAACATGTCGAATCTTTAGCATTAGCTAATGCTAGCGCTTTCACGAACGGCCCAGTCTTCAGCAGCTGACATGCTGTGGGTCCTTCTGCACTCTTGAAGTGATGACAAGACTGTAGTATCAGGGTTGATGTTAAAAATCTTTAGGTCTATGTTAAATTGTAATATAACGTTATATCATAACACATTTTACTAATCTATTTTGCTGACTTATCTACAAAAAGGTGACCACTGGTAATGCACATTTGCTATGGCTGAATGCAGAGCTGAAGGGCTTTCATATAAATTTATTTTTGTTATATTAACCCAGTGTTTCTAATAAATCTCCTTACTGCACACATTCATTTTCCTGCATTTGGGCCAACATATAAAATATTAATGTGAATTCCTTAGATCCTATTTTCCCCAATTTTCTGCCATCTCTCCTGTTCTGTCATCGACTTGAGGGCGGCAGCAACAGCCAATCACAACGGGAGTTCCAGAAAGGAGCAGGGCCAATGGTATTTGTTGTCACAAAATCGCAGTGTCCCGCCCCCTTAGTGCCAAAAGTCAAAATGACCGTGCGTAGAGTAGCACTTACGCGTGTAGTCAATACTGTGCGCGAGCGACTGCTTTGACTCAGGGGTTTGTTATTTCCCCTCGTAAGTCTTGATTTACGTGCACAATCTTGGTTTTTGTGTTGAAGTTAGAGATTTGTGATCTCTACAGGTTTACATTTTACGTGCGAGTGTTTTCAGTGTGCCCGCGCAGCTGTAATCTGCTTGCGCAATGTGTTTACATGCTCACATAGTTTTGTCCAACTTCTAATGCCATATTACTTTTGCATTTTCTCTTGAATTGCATTATGTATTTGTAAAGCGCTTTCTGTTTGTTTCAGAGTTTAGTTTCTTTTGCAAAGAAGGTTGCGTTTGTTTGCAAAATGTTGGATTTGTTTGTTTAGTTTTGGCACAAATTTCACTCCATAAGTATCCCTTTAGTGAGAAAGTTGTCTATTTAACAAGATCACTATATTTGGAAAAAAAAACATTTTTAACTAGTGCAAAGGTCAGTACAAGCCAGACAAAATTTTTGTGTTTGGGTTGTGTGTGTGGGTGGGTTTATGCGTGAAAGAGTGCCTAATGTAAGTATTATGTCAGTGCATTGTAATTAGAGAGCAATAAAATGCTCTGAAAACTTACCGTAGTACAGACAAAAGACAGCACAAGACCCAAGAAAGGCACCTAAAAATTGGGCTGCCACATAAACAGGGAATTTAATTAATGGGAGTTTTCCTAGGACAGTCATAGCCAGAGAAACAGCTGGGTTCACATGTCCTCCTGCAAAGAGATGGGACAACCATTTTAACTATTATAGATATTCCACTATCTAAACCTAGCCTTCTTATTGATTTAAAAATGAGAGAGACCCAAGAGAGAGAGTCCAAAATGTTTTTGTAGTAATCCTTTGAGGATGACAAATAGATGTTTTACATTTTAGTGTCCCACTCATGCTTTTGTATTGATTGGGGTTTTCATAAAAGCAGGTTGAGGTTTTTGTTGTGTTAGACGAATCTATAAGAATCAACAGAGGGGCACTGTCGCACTCATCTAGCACTCTAAAATGCTTTCCTGTCGCCAAATACTCTCAAAGTCTGCCCGCATCTGCCCACTATGCAGACTTTCTTCCTACTTAACCCAGAATGTTCCTCACAAACACTGCACACAAACATGGCTTGACGAAGTCAGTCGGAATTGGGTCTGACATATTCTGGCTAAGTCTTCTGAGATCACTACAGGGCTCAGGAATAACTCATTCCTCACCCCACCTTACACTCAGCTTCAACTCTAATTCCAATAAACTAGAAATGGAAAACAGTGGCCTTTCTCGCCACGTGTTTCCTTACGAAGGATGGACCAATGCCTACACTTGACTCCCGCTGTGATGCATGCTTCAGAAAAGCTCATTAGTTCGATACTGTAGTCATCATTACAACAAACTACAGTACTGAGGGCTGTTGGGGTTTGACAGCATATGCACAGATGTACAATTGTGACTACTTTTGAAGTTTATATTTTTAACATTATACTGCCCAACCACAATTGCTATTTTTATTCATGTTTGTGCATTCAGAAGCATGTTTCTCCTTTTTGAAGCAAACCATTTTTTCTCACCACAGTGGTGTTGAACTGTGGGTAACAGCACAGTTCATGCAACGACGGAAGTGTATTTTTATTCATAAAGTTGCTGACTATGTCCATCATGAGAATCTGTGAAGTTGGCTGTGAAAAATATTTTCTTTTAATAGAATTCTAGTAGTAATTCTACTCTTAGATCTCTCCCACATATGCGTGTACATGTAGAATAATATTTAAGATATTTTAATGAAATACTTGATTGATAAATAAATAATCACTGCTGTACAAAGAGATGACAAGCATTTAAAAGACATTCTTTAAATCACTTGCATTAATATATTAAAATTCTCTCCTCACCATAATCCTTAAGGAATCCTCGTAATGAAGGCCATACATACATGTCTAATTTGTAACATCACATCCAACACACTACTCTATCTGACACTAAGCCTTATTCAAGGTTTAAAGGGATACTTAACCCAAAAATGAAAATTCTGTCATCATTTACTCACCTTGAGTTGTTCCAAATCTTCTGATGAACACAGAGAAAGATATTTGGAATAATGCTTATAACCAAACAGATCTTGCCCCCCCCCCATTGACTCCCATAGTAGGAAAATTACTTTATCATTTTTTTGTTCTGTTGAACACAAAAGAAGACATTTTGAAAAATGTAGGACAACAAACAGTTCTGTAGGCAGCAAACAGTTCTGGGGCACTTTTGACTACCATTGTATTTTTTCCTACTATGGGAGTCAATGGGGGCAAAATCTGTCTGGTTATAAGCGTTCTTCCAAACATCTTTCTCTGTGTTAATCAGAAGAAATAAATTCATGCAGATTTGGAACAACTCGAAGGTGAGTAAATGAAGACAGAATTTTCGTTTTTGGGTGAGGTATCCCTTGAAGAGCATTGAATAGACCCATCATTTCCTCCTCCCTTCCTTCCACCACACTATACTGTATGTATTATGCTGTTTTTAAAGGTTTGTAAGTGCACTGTACCAAATTCATCCCTTCCCTCTTTCTCTTCTTGTTACTCAGTATGGTGCATATTTGATCCAACTTTCTTAAGGCTTATTATTCTGCATGAGAGGCTTTTCCACCTCGCTAGTCTCTGCTCACTTTTACCAGATTCAGATCTCAAAAATAATAAATATGCATGAACAGCAAAATTGGGGGATTTACAGTATGTGGGTTTTATTGCTTATTGAGTATGGATATTGTATGTTGGCTTGCTTTCAGATTCTGGTTTTGTTGAGCATAATCAGATCACAAAAAAAAAACATTTTGAATGTTTAACATCCAGGAATACTTAACAAAGCGAAATGTTTTAACCTGTTAATTGCCATAAAATCACGAGATTAATCATTTTAATGATTGACATTGTTAAACAAAAGCAAAAAAATTTTTCAAAGAACACCTTGCACCTTGAACACTGACTTTCTGTGTTACGTGTAGGTAATCCCTGTTCTACACTAATCACAGGGCATTACCAGTTACTGTACCTGACACCCCTCCTGCCATGTACACAGCCAACATTACGCCTAGAGTAAAGCCAAAATGGATGGTGAGATTTTCTCCCTGTGGCCCTCTGCTGAGAACACTCTGAGCCACTGATCCACAACCAAAAAGCTGCAAACAGGAAATAGACAGAGAGATCATGACAATTAGTGGGCTATAACAGAGAAGATAAGTACATTCGCTAAAGAGCACTTTTTCAAAATGAATTAGTAGAATGACTCAGTCCATTAGGGATGGGGCGGCGCACCAAAGCAACACAAATGTTGAAGAAACTCTTTTTGTTTAATTGAGTTGCAGAGGTGACTGGTAAGAAATTATAACTAGTCTAAAATACTTTATATATGAATGACAAATAAAAATACAGCAGTGGTTTGACACTTGATTGCCAGCATACAGCACCAGAGCATTTAGTCTTAAACATTATGTGGTCACGTGTGTTGTCATACTAATATGTGGTCACATGTGGTGTACATGAAGTACATTTTACTCATTTAAAATGAATGAATATTAACAGCAATGTTAGTACTTTGACATTGAAGCAGTAAATGCAGTAATAAAATTAACAGACTGATAATGTGTAATATTTTGACAAGAGACCAAACATGAAACAAAACAGGCTAATTTTTCAAGTTTTTTAAATTATATTTATATTTAAATGTTTTTAACATTGATCATTTTAATGCTTTTTCTTTAGTAAAACTGTTATTTTCACCACTGTGTCACTTTACCTGACATTACTGTCATATTGAAACAAACAGATCAAAGACTTATCCACTTACTATTAATACAAACGTCCCGAGCAATTCCGCCAGAAACTCTTTGATGATGTCCCTCCTCAAGGTACATCTCTCCTTCAGTTTTCTTATTTTTTCGAAGTCCATACTTTCCCCGAAAGCTGAGATGTCTCTGATGTCCTGACACACAGTTGAAGAGCTGATTGTGCTGGAGTTAAGTGTTTTAGGCTTAAACTTCCCCGCCCCTCCTGTTACACATGACATGTTGCACTCAAATATTTCAATTTGATGCTGAGACAAACGCTCCTCTTCGATGGTAGAAATAATTAAAAACGGCACATAAGTTAAAATAGGTGAACGCGAACTTTTACCTTCCTTCTTGTTTAGGGATTTTAAAATAACGTCAAACACATGATTTGTCTGATTTGGAAAATATTTTCGCCCAGTGTAGGCCATTAATAAATGCATAAAGTTAATACATCCTAATACACAATTCAACATAAAGTTAGAGATGCATATGAGAGCAGTTGTAACGATATTGTTACAGTTTTTCTTACTGGTTCAGAAAATGTTTATTCTAAACTAAAGCCTGATTTTAAACATATTATGAAAGGAGGCGTATCGGGTTTGAGCGATGTTACTTGTTTTAAATTATTACAACAAAACCCATTTTCGTAAAAAACCAACGTTATTTTCAGTAATATTTTTACCTTTTAAAATATCCTTGACGGTTTGCATTGAACCTGCACATACCTTATGTGAAGAAGTGAACATTTCAAGGACAAGTTATACGACTAACTTGTTTTGTTACATTCTCCTGCACGATATACATTAAAATGCAATACAATAAACTATAATATATTATGACATAAAATGCAATACACTATACGACACAATATTCGTAACTGAACACACATTTAACTGATAACAGTAATCATCAGGTCATGAGTTATCTACTTCCTCTCTTCCGGTCAAAGCAACGTAAAGACAGATGATCTGCGCCCAGTTACCAGTGTGAACTACAACTGTAAGTTATATTTTACTGTCGCTATGGCTACATAGCCTATATTTGTAGCATCTGTGGTGCAAAAGGTGTAGAATAAGACACTGCGATATGGAATGGGTAATTTTGAACGTGTATTGTGCGTATTGGTCCACAAGGGGGAGCTCATTGAAAAGGTAAAGGGAAATGGTGGGACATTGGTCTTGGTGCCAGTCCATGACACTTCACACGCACACAGGGCAGACTGTGAACAGCAAAAGCGATAGGATGGTAGCGGTATGTTTTGTTTACATTAATCACTGTCACTTGTACTGGGGGTGTCGTCTTTGATGTGAGGCAGACACTGTCAGTGCTGTGAAATGGGGGGTTCTGGAGGGGGGATGTGCTGATGGAGAAAAAGCACCCCAATGGGTTCTAACAAATTATAACACCTCGTCTCCTCGTCATCTGAACAGCCAACAGTCTCTCAGCCCGTCACAGCAGTTGTATAGCCTACTTTTTTTTTTTTTTTTACAAAAATGTACTTAAGCATATTTCAATTAAGCAAAATGATAAGGCAAGTTACAAGTGGATGATACATAGGCTACGGTATACAACGTTGACCTTGGATTTTGTTAAATAAAAATGTCTTAAGTATACACGTTTGCATGCGTAATAGGGCAACTAACACATTTTTGTTTTGTTTTATGCGCACATTGATATGCGTTCATACATTTTGCAAGAAATCTTTTATTTGCGTCAGAAATTTCCGTATAAATATCTGTTGGCAGAAGCATCTTTAGCCTGTTTTAGCACTGAAATCCAATGAACATTATTGCGTAATTATCACGTAATTAGGACACCTTTCAATATACGTGATTTTACGACCTCCACCTTATCGTGTTCTCCGCCATTTCCAAATTCACCTCGGAAGACGTTTCTCCGGTTATCCCGCAGCGCAAGGCGATTATTTGTTTTATTTATCTCGGACATAATCGTAGATGTTTTTACGACAATCCGGCGTTTTGCAGGGCCTTCCTATCCACCAGTAACACAGAAGAAGTGTGAATGTCTGTTTTGGCTAATCCCTTAAACCGCTAACTCCTTCGGAGTGTTAAAAGCCCCTTTAGATGTCTTTAATGTTTATTGGATATTCTAAGGTAAATGTTAAATGAGTCCCGGCGCTCCAGGAGGGAATACGAGGAAATAACCTGTGGTCGCTTGATGTGGATAGTTGAATAACACCCCGACGGGTGATACACGTTATAGGAGAATCTGTGAGAATCAAAGGGCAAACGGCCTTTGCCAAAGAAAACTTTAACATTCATGTGACAGATTGAGAACCCAAACGGAAAAAAGGACTGGTTAAACTTTAATTCAACTGCATTTATTCATTAAAATTTATTTATAAAACATTCCTTTGCTGTCTATTTTATTTAGCAAATAGTCAAATCGGCAAGCAAAATATCAGTGATAGTTAGAAACTAGGTTTAGTGTTGTGTACGATTTGAAAATGCCTTAATTTTTTATATTTACTGAAAACATGGAAATGTTATTTTAATATTTATATAGACCCAGCTTGTATGATTTGTCAGGGCATATAATTGCTCATAACTATTTTCTTCCCCTTGAACACGTCTATAAAAAGTAAAACATCTTATCTCTTAAGAAATGCACATAACTCTCCTTGTATCCACTTGGCGTAAAATGTCAAATGTGAACGCGTAAAATGTGTGTTGTTCTTATGATACATATAAAGAATGCACTATTAAATAACACAGTAAAACATTTAGTCTACACTGCTATAACTCTGGCTAATGAGTCCCTTCTTGCTGTTAAAATCAGATGAACAGTGATGGTACTCCTACATTGTTGTCTTGAGAGTGGGTGGTATCTCCCCACTCTGTATTGCCAGAGAGAGAGAGAGAGAGAGAGAGTAGTTTATGTAAATGCTCCATTTTAATTATATTTATATTAGGAGGACGGCCCTATTCTCTGCCCAATAAAAATGGACCAGGGCTGACACCTGGTTATAAACACAGGCAGGTTTCCAAAGCACTAATCACAAACCACCAGAAAAAAAACCAACCGGCATCACCAACAGACGCAATGACCTCCAGTAAAGCTGAACTGCCAGGAGAGGTAAAGAGCGACCCGGCTGCGCTCATGGCATCTCTACATCTGATGCCCACACCGGTACCCAACCCTGAGATAAAGTACACTAAGGTTTGTGTTTGTTTTCTATTCTTTTCGATAACTGTAAAGTTTCTGAAACACTGAAGGGGAATGCAAACTTGTATGAGTTGATACATTTCATTTGTTCTGACTGCGCGCAAACAAAATTTCAACTTTGTCTGTTACAGACTTGTAATTTATACCAAACTCGCAAATCGGTAGTTATTTCGTTATATCTAAGATAGGTACATGATGACTTGATTATGGTCACAAATATTTAATAAAAAATATTTATTCTTGGTGTTGTTTCACTTGGTGTAATTTTAGATGTCGGCTAGTCTTTGTTTAGGCACAAAGTCTAACTGTGACGGATAAGCAAAAATCGTAATGATTTCGTTTTTTATTTTGACCAAATAATCGCGTTTGATTTAAAAGTTGAAATATGCTGCCTGTTATCTTGTAAAGAGGTTCGTCGCTCTTCCTTTTTGTTCGTGCATGTTATAGCCTAGTAACACACACACACACACACACACAAGTGTAGGCTATATTGAGATTCAAGTTGTAAAAAGTATTGTCTGGTAACCTGATAAATAGTTTTGTATTTAACAGGTTGTCATTATTTACGATATGATAGAGATATGGAACTTTGTTTAATTTATAGCCACATATTTTGTCGTGTGATTCATATTGAGTTTTTGTCGCAAAAATGCTTTCACTTCCGAAGCACAGTATCGACTCATTCATTATTTCTTAATGTTCTCAAAAACAATATGTTCATAAGTGTGATCTCTGCAACATGTTCCCAAACGTGATCATATCTACAAAGTTCAAGGACCCTCCTATCAAATGCACGTGTACAGGGGAGACAACACTTGTTTTCGGTTTGGAATGGAAGCTTTGGATAATGCTTGCAAATTGCAGGGTGGGAAAACATTTTTTACAATTATAAGAAACTGCACAAGATTCCAGCACATTAAAATGGGGGCGTTCACATTCGTTTAAAAAAAAATTGAGCTTTGAGCTTTTTCGGATTAAATGAAAGCACTACCTTCAGCACTTGTCTGTGTTATTTGAATAAGATCATGCCATATTATCATACAATAAAATGAGTTGGTTAGATCATGTTAAATTCTGTCGGTTTTTAATGGTCTTCATTTTATTGCTCTGACATGAGTGGATAAAGCCGACAAAGTGCAGTACAGAGCAATAATCACAGTGTTAATGGCAGTAAAGTTCACTCAGAGCAAGGGCAAGGAGACACCTGTGACACACACCCTGCATCTCCTGATCAAAACATGTTTCTAAAGTATAGTGGCTCAACTCTCAGACAATACACATTTAGATAAAATCAATGTATTTTATGTTGTTTTGGATTAAACTGTCTGCCAAATGCCTGAATGAAAATGCTTCTTCTCTTCTTGTCTCAAGTCTTTGTTCAAAGGGCTGTAAGATGGCATTTGAATATCTAGTAAGTGCTGTATAGGTGTGTTAGGCATTGGTGATGTAAACTCACTCTCCTCGCATTCGCTTTCGCTCTGTCCCCCACCCCCTGTCTCATATTTTATTTTGTCGGCCTGGTGCGGCACAGTACAGACTCTGATGTAACAGCCCAAATATGCCCAATCAATACTTTTCTTTCAAATGCAGTTAGAACAGAGCCAGTTTTGTATTATTTGTGTAAATTTAGGTTCAATTCTTGTAGCTACACTCCATGGAGACCTTTTAAATTGTTCTTTCTCTGCTGTTAATGAGCAGTATGCAAGAGGCTCTGCTTTGTGGAAAATCATTAATGGGCATTTTTAACTTCTCATGCCTCTCTTACTGTCAACCACACAAATGGGGTTTTACAGGGCTTTATCATGTGTCCCATTAAGTTCTGCTATTTAATAAAAAAGTATTAATATAATCCAAGAAGAGTCATGGCCTAATTATAATAGATATTAAATCTGGTGACGCAGGTTATAACGGGCAACGTTTGATTGTTTGACCTCGTGGTATAGGCAAAATTCCAATGTTTACATTTTTTTGTAAGCCGTGTGTGTAATATTAACTCTAATGGTACACTGTGCATCCCAATACTCAAAACAACTGTAATGCTCAATTGCACAGTACTATATTATACAATTTTATTCATTATACTAGATTTGCTTTCATATTTAACTTTTTCACATGGCAAATCCAATGTCACAGTAGTAGGATTGTTCTTTGTACAGTTAAATAAGGTATGACTGTCCTTTGTCCTCCCCAGTAAACTTTTCACCCCATCGATACAAACTCACATTTGCGCTCATTGACTGTCGCTAAACCTGTAACTGTGTGTGTGTTATGGACTTGAGATTAAACACAGTGATATGGAACTTATCTTCCTGCTCCTCTGTCATTGAACTTTTACATTTGTGCTTGCACTTATCATTTACACATTTATCAAAGTGCTGTTGCCCTGTGCATAATTACAGACACTAAGTTAGAAGCATTGTGTATGAGCTTATAAGGCCTCAAACACATCGGGTAGTTTGAGAGTCACAGAGTGTGTGTTTGACTGGTCACAGGAGAGCTGGTCTGTTGAAGGAGGGTTCTTTCTCTTCATGTGCTGGGCCCACTGGGCTGATAAGGGCACTAAGGAAGCCATACATTTGTCTGTAGTGATGGCTGGTTATGGATGTTTTCTCTTCTTTTTTAGAAGAAAGAAACAGAAAGGAGGAAAGGTTATGCTGATAGGTGTGCAAATCGGTGTAATTGATTGGGACCCAGGACAGGAGTCTTTCTAAAGGGGAGAGGTGTTGGATTCCAGCAGGCAGGGTGATGAAGTGCTTACAAGTTTCAGTTATAATATATAAGTGAAACAGATTCTTGAGACCAACACTTGGAATATGAAAGGGAACAGGTCACAGGCCGTTATTATCTTGTTTCCTCTTGTGGTGTGCATTCAAAATGGATAGTTGGGTGATTCTGTCATCATATACTCACCCTGTTGTCAGTTCAAACCTGTATGACTTTTGTTTGTTTTCCACAGAACACAAAAGAAGATATTTTGAAGAATGTTGGTAACCGAACACTGCTGGCACCCATTCACTTCTATTGTATGGACACAAAACCATTGCAAGTGGTACCGCTGTTGTTTGGTTACCAATATTCTTCAAAATATCTTGTTTTGTGTTCTGTGAAAGAAACAAGAGGGTGAGTTAATGATGACAGAATTTTCATTTTTGGCCTATATACTGTATATAGGCGTAATGTTTGCATGGAATTGAGGTTTTAAATGTGGTGTAATATTTATGCTCATATTTGCAGTCTGGTTGTATAACAAAAGTGGTGTGGGTATGCAAGAGAACCTCATAGGCAAACAGACACTTGATAGCCATTTGTTGGACGTGTTTTTATATTTTAAGGGCTTGAACGTCCAGCCAGGACAGTAGTGTCTCCTGAAGTGAGGATTTTTGTAAGATAATCTGGGAGACAGCTTGAGTGAATGAGGTAGGCCCCATCAATCCGTCAGTGCATGAGATAGTACAGATGGGAGTCGGGGGGTTTTCTGCTCTAGAAGCTGTCCAGCAGGGTGTAATATATGGCCGTGTCTCACTGTTAGGGTCAGTGGCCCTGGCTTACGAAAGCCTGTGCCATACCTCTGGAGTTTTTCACTTCAAAACCCAGCATTTCTGCACATCAAACAGCGTCCAGAGCTGTGCATACACTGAGAGTCTTGATTTATTGTAAGCGGCACAGTGAGGACTCTCTCTCTCACCCTCTTTTGCTTTGACTTATACTCTCCCCCCGTCTTTATTCTCTTCACATCTCCCTTGTTGATTATCTTTGGCCTTTTCACTGGTTTTTCTCTCTTTTCAAGGACAAAGGGCCCTATTTGTCTTTATATGATTAGCAGTATCATGCTCGGTAAAACACCAAAATGCTGACAGAAATCAGACAATCATTTGGTTTAGCGTCTGAGGGTCCCGTAAACTTTAGCCTTTTCATTTTACTCTAGCGTGTATGTTGGATAACTGCTGTTAAGGTGTCTCCCAGTGGCCCAGCTGTAGTCCAAACACAGGTGGACGTCTTTTAGTTTGAAATACTTGATTGATAGTAGTGTGCACCTGTACCGCTCTGCAGGCTAATATATGTTGCTATATTTCTCCACTGTGGTCATTTCAAAGAGTTATGTTACTGAAAAGAGCAGTCTTACTCCCGTATCTTAAGCTCCCTCTTGTCCTGTAACGTTAGTAATTGTCAACAGCTTGTAGTGTGTTCAGTTACTAAATGAAAGCGAGCTGCTCTGGAAAGGATATGAAATTTCCTGTGCAGACCGAGACCAAAGCTGCAGGTGCCCTGTTAGGATTCATCTGGCATATATAATATGCAGCATTGAATATTGAGTACATTTAAAATCGGTTTTACAATGGCCAAGAAAAGTTTGCCATAGAGCCATTAGAAGGTGCTGCCGGCCAAACAGATGTTTCGCTGGCTGTGGCGTGAGCTTTGGCATCCTCTCCATGCCGTTCCTGCTCTGCTTCCTCCCGCAGTTGTGCGAAGCCTCCAGAGAGCTCGCTGGGGCAGATGAGAAACGAATCAGCATTCTGCTAGAATCATTTGAGTCTTCTCCCCTCTCCGGCGTGTGCGTCCAGCTCCATCATTCCCAGAGGACCAGTCGACCTCCTGCTTTTGTGGGTGATAACCCTCTTTCCTGTGTGAAGTAATGACACTGATAAAAGTCTCATCAATAAGGAGAAGCATAGTAATGCTGTCATCGTGCGCTGTGGGTTCCTCTTCCACAATCTGTTTGTGATAGGCGCTGCATATCTCACCATCTAATTAGCTTTGCAGACGAGAGCAGTCAGCGCAGAGAGACTGACAGCTCGAATAAAAAACACGAGGTGATTCTAAATGTTTGCAGCTGTCTTGTGCTGTGGTCTGAACATAAAAACGCAGCCTGAAGTGCGTATGGCGCGTTAGCGTAGGTTGAACCGGCGACGTTCCAAAGAAGCATTCTCTTTTTGTTTGTGTACTGCACCGAGTGGTTTTGTTTACAATCTTTCTGGACCCCTGTTGTTGCAAACAAAATCTAGTGGGTCCGTTTTCAAACTCAACTCGACTTGTTCTTTTCTTTCCATTTTCAAGTTCTCCCTCAGACAAACTGTTTTCAATTTGGCCGCGCTGAAGCTTCCAGCAGGGGCACCGCAAACGAGCGGTGATCAGTATGATTTTTTGCACTTTTGCACTTTCTTATCCCTTTTCTTTAATCAAAGCGCAAGTATAAAGAAACCTTGAGAGTTGATTTACTGAACCGGCCTGTCGCTCTTTATCAAGTTTCTCAATGGGAATAGACAAAAGTCAGAGAGCCCCCAGAGCTCGGGGAGGACTGGGCCAAATGGCCTCTAATGGTTGTCTTTTTTTAGTTGTGATTTAGATGGTGGCCCAGTCCGCCGCTCACCCAGCATTCCCCTCTCCTCCATTCCGGGGTGCCGCAAGTGTGGGGTTACGAGAGCATAAAGCTGCCCACCGTCTGCATTCTTCCCCATCCCGCTGGTCTGTCACAGTCGGCCCCTGATTTAGGGCATTCCACTACAGTGGCCTCTATAAATTTTAAAACTAATTCGCTCCTCTACGGGCTTTCTGTTTTTGTAACGGGCCCTCGGCTCGACGAGGCCACTGACACTTTTATGAAGTGCTCCAAATGAGAGTCAGATTAAAGGTGGCCCCTTTAATGCATAAGGCCTGTGAGGAAGGAGGGTGGGCAAGAGGAAGAATTAGAAGTAAAGAGAGAAGGGTCCAACGTATTGGAGAGGAATCAGCATGGTACGGACTGATACCTAGTGATTTATTCCTGCCAATTTTGTGGGGGGATACAGCGAAAGAGTGGGAGTGACTCTTGAACCACCTCTAAGTCAACTGGCATTTTATACCTGTTCTAAGAAAACATTCCTAACAGTTTACAGCCAATTAAATTGTACTTAAGCCTGTAAGTTTACATTAGTAAATATGTTGTAGAGTCTGAAGAGGCCAGGGGCGACTTGAACCAGGCTCTAAAGTTTCTTTGAACCAAACCTCTTCCACTTCGTAGATGACAGGAAGAGTAAATATGTATGTGACGCTTCGAGCCAGCAGACAGTTTGGTAACACCTTATCTGTCAGAGTCACCCTAACCATCACTGATATAAAAACAACAGATTATTTTCTGTTGAAAAAAATCACACATGTTGATTGGTTCTGCACAAAAGACAAAAGAAGATATTTTAGAGAATGTTGGTAACTGAGCAGCACTGGCCCCCATTCACTTCTATTGCGTGGACACAAACAATGCAAGTGAATGGAGTCCAGTTAACAACATTCTTCAAAATATCTTCCTTTGTGTTCTGTGTAAGAAAGAAAGTCATACAGGTTTGAAATGACAAGAGGGGGAGTAAATGATGACAGAACTTTCATTTTTGGGTGAACATCACTTTAAGTCGTGTTTTAAAAAAACAGCTTGCTGGACTCTGTTGACTGTAACATATGTACTTTGTGTACAAAATGTGTGTGCATAAAATAATATTTTTTATCAAGCTTTAAAAATCCATCTTTTGGAATCCGAGGCAGTTGTTTAACGCATCAGCAGAGCCAGAGTGCGGCACGTGTTTTATGATCTCGTAAACGAGGAGCGATGTTGTGAAACTTGTGTCTGTGTGCGTGAGTGTGTGTGCGTCTGATAGGGATTTATCTCTACTTTCCCCCACCTCTTTCTGTCTGGTTGCTGGATCACTCCCAGGAGAGTGATATTGGGCAGCCCTGCAATAGCACACAGTTCCCAGAGATTCCTCTCACACCACAACCATGAAACACGCAGGGGGAGAAAGACCCTCTCGCTCCTGTGTTTCACAGTGAAGTCACTGCAACTTTTTATAAGACTCAGAATTTCTTTTTAAGTAATGTGGTCTTTGTATTTCAAAACACAGTTTTCTGTAAAACGGCATTGCATCTTTTTAGATTGACATTTATTCACTTAGCAGATGCCTTGATCCAAAGTAACTTACAAATGAGAGAGTATTAATCTTTTTGTCAATGAGCCAACAAGAAGTGAATTTACAAAGCTATGTTTGCATGTACAAAACTGTTTTTGACCAAACACCCAAAAAAAGTCTCCTTACTTTACTAAAACTCACAAAGTCAAACTTATTATAATGATTTATTATTTGAGTTGTCTTGTATGATTATGCAGGAAATGTCATTTGGATGTCATTTGACTTCAAGCCATGCACAAAAAATTGGAAATAAATGTTAGTATGATATTTTTGATACAGAAAGTGTTTCCAAATCTTCAGACTCTTATGTGAATATGTAGTGATTTAGTTTAACATGGTGATAAATAATAATAAGTGCTTCACTATTGCTAAAAGCTAAACAGTATTCATCTCTTTTCTCCTCATAGATTTTCATTAATAACGAGTGGCATGATTCTGTGAGTGGTAAAGTCTTCCCCACGTATAACCCGGCCACTGGAGAGAAGATCTGTGATGTCCAAGAGGCAGATAAGGTTGGTGTGCTTTTTTTAAGCATGCAAGCGTGATTGTCAGCAAACAAGTGTGTATGGTGTTCGGTCAACTCATTGGCAGAACGAGGCACAATTGCTCTGCTGGACTACATTTAGTCATCCAGCACGGCTATTGTGCTTCTCACTTTCAGCCTTCGCTCACCACAAATAAGCATCCAAAATTGGAGGGGGGGGCAGTTTAGTCTAATGCGGTTAAGCGAGCTAGAGGCTATAGTTCCTCTGTGTAAATCAGGCAGAAAGTATGGAAAACCAGAATGGACACAGGAAATGCTATGAACGTGCAACTGGTGGAGTCATTGAGACTCGTCCGGAATGGATTGATTTCATTTGTCCTAGAGGTGGACAAACACCTGTTTACAGGATAAGGTTATGTCATTAAGAGTTCTCTTTCCTCTTATTGTTTTTGTCCATCTCTCATTCCCTTTAGGCGGATGTGGACAAAGCAGTGCAGGCTGCCCGCTTAGCCTTCTCTCTGGGTTCAGTATGGAGAAAGATGGATGGATCTGAACGTGGAAGGCTCTTGTTCAAACTGGCTGACCTGGTGGAAAGAGACAGAGCATACCTTGCTGTGAGTGCTCTAACAAACAATGCATTTTTAGTGATATCTGTCTCCCATAACTATTCAATGTAATCGTGAACTAGACGAAATTCTAATCAGTGGCAGTTTTGAGAATCAGATTTAAAGGGACAGAGCCATCTAGGCAGACAAAGACACCAACTACAATAAGCAAGTGTCTAATGAGTGAGCCTGTCTGTCTGGCTCGGGCGTATTGAAGCTTCATGGCAGGAGCTGTAGGACTTGTTGTTTCTCTAACAATTTTGATTTGTTCTTGAAATGTGTCCGGGGTGGGACGCATGACCTTTGGGTGCTAACGATCACTTAGGTTAGGAGCGAAACGTTAAAGAATGGTATCGTGCCGTGCCGTGATGAGCTTTTATCTCCGGCGTTCATCCGCCGAGGACATCTGCTTTTACTTCCCACTCACACAGACGTGTCCGATTCAGGAACGAGAGCGCTGTGTTTACCTTCGTGTGTGTCTCTCCAGAGCGCTGTGGCCATTTTGAATAAATCTCTTTCATGTTACAGTTTAGACTCGCTCTTAAATGGACTAAAACAACAGATTTTCCCCATCCAGCTCTGAACAAGTGTCAGGGCGAATGGCTTTGAAAGAGAAATGTGATGTCCATGTGGTTACGATCATTCTTTATATCAATCTAATCCCACGCCGATAAGAAATCATGCCTGGCTGACACAGAGATAACAAAGCCAGGTCTCCAGTGATGGCTATATGAGTATCGTGTTTCTCTAGGGGAGCAGATGTAAAGTGTGTGCTTTCGATATGTTAAGTCTAAATGCAGCATGGGGGGTGTCAGGTTTAATCCCTATGAGCGATTTTTCATCACACGCCTACACTCTCTCATCTGCCCCCTCTCCTCCCAGACCCTGGAGTCTCTGGACAGCGGCAAACCTTTCCTCCCCTCCTTCTTTGTGGACCTTCAGGGAACCATTAAGACCTTTCGATATTTCGCTGGATGGGCAGACAAGATCCACGGTTCCACAATTCCTACCGGTAAGATAACATTTATCTCATCACCATAGGGTAAGGTACAGTATGTTTCAAAAAGCACAATAAACCGCAAAGATGATTACCCTTCCATCTAGACACAGCAATGCAGAACATTATGAAAATTAACTAAGAGCTTTAGGTGCAGACATGTTTGATGCGGGACCTAGACTAGAGATGTGTTTTCTCTTGAGGCTTCCAGGAGATGATGTGGGGTTATGGAGGTGCACTGAGGGTAAACAGACGAGGTCCCGCAACAGTTATAAATCTGAGTGCTAATGGCCGCCCTCCTGTGGAGCTCTGCCATCGGTGGAGCACAGTGACAGCTACGGGGCCGGGGGAGCACCACGGGGCACGGGGGGGCACTGGGGGTCTGTTCTGGCTAATTTAGTTGTTTGAAAGGAACGCGGTAGGGAGCCTGGAGACTGCGGGACAGCAGCAGACTTGCAACTCTGATGTCACGGTGCAGCTATTAGTGCGCAAGTATGTGTATTCGGGGGTGATCGTGGAGCCCCCCATCACATGGGCCACATGAGCCAGAGGGAAGAGGGGAGCAGAGAGCGGAGCGAGACAGAGAAAAGAGGTATCCACTGTCAGGCGTCTGTGTAATTATCGTGCATTCCAGCACTGTCAGTCACCATCACTTTCCAAATGTCTCACTCCAGTTTAGGAGGTCTTTCGTATCGCACATATACCGTACTGGCCTATAGCGTCCCATTCAGAGACTCCAACACTCTTTAATTTGATAATGTCTGTCTCATACTCACCCCCTCACTCTCTCATCTTACACAAACAAGCACCCATGCTGCTGCACACGATTATGATACGATTCTCACAGCAGGGAAAATAAAAATGAAGAATGGAGCAGAAAAGGACTGTAAATCCCCCAGTCAGGGCTTGAGCTCAGCACTGGGCCTTTGTTGTGTTGCTTAACCAAACTTGCATAGTGGGAACTCACAGTGATTTGCTTTATTTCATTTCCAATCTCATCTGTAATAGAATTACAGCACAAACAAACAGAACGTGTGTTTTTGGCCTTCTCTTATCTGGCCACCATGTGAGATGAATCGTTGCCATTGCTCTCGTCCAGATGCTTTTACGCCAACTGCATGTTTCCACAGCGAGGGTTGGCGTGATATTTCCGCAGCGTCCTAAAACAAAAAACAGGGTCTTGTTATAGACTGCAATATTTTTGATCTCTCTTCACATGTCACTTAGTTTCGGCTTGTATTGTCCTTTCAGTTCTGACAGCATTGTTGTGAAAAAGAAAAGATAAAAGAAATGTTTGGTTAAAGTTTTCATTAGTGTAAGGTAAAGTTTATTTATTTTCACCTGGATTTTATTTCTTGTGACTTCATCAGTCAATTATTAAGTTGGTGAGTATTAAGTATAAACGTTACTGCAGCTGCCATATTGAGTTTCTTCCAAATATTTTTCTTCTGTACTGTCACTGGTATAAACCAGCAACAAGTCAAACGCTGCATTTGAAGACACTCTTCCTTGTGTTGTTATATTCTGACCCTTTTTGTTCTTTCTGTCATACAGATGGAGGATATTTCACCCTCACCAGTCATGAGCCCATTGGAGTGTGTGGACAGATTGTTCCTGTGAGTTTTGTGCCAATTTATTATTTATTCAATATGATTCTATGCAACGCCCACAGTTCCTGATAGGGTTTTTTGAACAATTGAGGGGGTTTTGAAAAAGGGTTTTGTTACTGGGTGGGTGGCTTGTTTTTGATTTAACGGTTTATTATAATAAATATAAAAGGTGTGCATTATATCTGACACACACATGAACACTGTACAGTTAGTGTTGTGGCTATAAAACATTCTCTTTAAATGCTTTTGAAGTTGGAAAAAGGTAAGCAAAACTAGTAAGTTTTGAGTTTGTTGTACTGTTGTTGACTCCTTTTAATTTTGAACAATTTTAAGTAAGCAAAACTAGTCAGTTTTGAGTTTGTTGTACTGTTGTTGACTCCTTTTAATTTTGAACATTTAGCAAAGTAACTTTTTTTATTTACAGCTAAATAAATGAAAGGTCTTAAGACAACCTAAACAGTTCAGCTGCATCAACAATTAACAAACAGCCTTCACAGAAAGTGATGCAACACACACACGACTGCTATTGCACCTCCCACAACCTAAGCATAAGCACCACTCTTCTGAACGATGGTAACCCCAAAAGTCAAAAACACAACAAACTCTTCTAAATATCCAAGATAATTGAACATTCATCATTAACAAGGCTTTTTCCTTTCTAAAAACTCATAAAATAACACTTCATTTCAAAATTTACTTTCCTAATGCAGTCTCATGCAAAGCATGCTGGGAACTGAATTTCATTCTCAACATATCATCTTGAATTAACTTGTTGAAATTAAGTTAAACTAACTCAAAAGTAAGAATTAGTTACAGGAACTCAAAACATTTAAGTTAGGAATTTTTTATATAAAATTAAGTTTACACTACTTAAACTGTTTAATTTCTTTGAACATTCGGGTTTACAGTGTGTATGTAACTTTAGAGATGGTCCCTAAATTCACTAATATCGAAAGTTTAATGTCAAACCAACTTTTTTGTCAGTGAAACGCGGCAATGAACGCATGCTTTATATGCGCCACGCGCTCGTGTGTAAACACATTAAGACAATTTATAATATAATCTAAGATAAAACAGTATACAATATCCGTTCATGTTCCTGTAGGAGCTTGTTCTGTTGACAGAGGCTTCAATTCCGCAAAACTGTTTGCAAAACTGTGCGATCGGATTGCGAAAGCGTGGGCACAGATTATGAATTTGCAGTGGCGTAACTTTGTTTTGAAAAGTGGTGGGGACAAAGACGACACAAACAATACTTTAATAAATTGTTTCTGTAAGAACTCGTTGGGAATATTTATGGATGTCACAAGCGCGAAACATGTAGGTGACTCCTCTAGAAAACAGTATAAAAAGTGAGCAGCTTTGTCGACGGCTTCAGTGGTGTAACGTTAGTGCGAAAGGCGCGTGACAAGTAATATTGACACTGCCGTGAAGCAGGTTTGAATCCGCTGATCTCACTATTCTAAATTTTCACAGCACATATCAGATCTGCTTCCTTTTGTTTTTAAACTATATCATGTTTTCATCAATATATAATTTAAAGCATGTTGTGCTTTATTATATGTAAGGATGGCTGTTGCCTTACGTAATTAAACGTATTAATTCGTGATGAAACAAAAACTACTGAAACGAATGTGTGTTTTCCCCATGTTAAAAATTTGGTGTCTGACAACCCCCTGCTAATAAGGACAAACATTCAAGTATACAGGCGAAATTGCCTGATAGGCTACAAATATACAACAAACTTTCTAAATTTTGTTTTGAACTCATGAAACTACAAAGTTGTGACTTTTTCCATTTATTGGAGTTTTCTATCAAGTATCAAAATGTAATTAATCTTGCAATAGGCGATAGCAACCGCATGTCGAGAACAATAAGGACGAATATATAGCACCAAAGTGCAATTAAGCGCAAAATGTTTGGTACATGTATGACTTGAACAGCCATTTTCAAATATTTTCATTATTTTATTAAAAATAAATACCTTTACAATCTGATATGTGATGGGGAAAAAGTTCAGCAAACAGCAGTCGCGAACCCACGACGACATGAAGGAGGTAACACTTGCTTTACGTTCTACGCCACCGGAGCAGTTAATCTTCATGCGCCTTTCTTACATTTTGTCTATTCCAATCTAAAACTGATGGGCGGAGTTAGTATAAATAGCCTCTGCTTACAAAGCGGGCTACTTGCACGGTAAATAGACACTCCGTATTTTTTATTTCTTACAATAAGTGGTGGGGACAAAACTGACTTTGGCAAAAAGTGGTGGGGACATGAACCACCCATCCACCCGCAAATTACACCTATGTGAATTTGTGGCTACAGATTTCAAAAACTGAGGGGACGGTTTACAAAACTGAGTGCACGGATTGTAAACTCGTGGGTACAGTTTATTCATCCGAGAGCACGGTTTTGTAAACTGTGGGAACGGTTTTAGAATCTGTGAGTACGGATTTTTAAACTGAGGGAACGAATTACAAAACTGTGGCCATGGATTTGCGGGTCTTGTTTTTTTTTCTCCGAGGGGTGACCAGACGGGCTCCGCAGAAAGCGATCACCTTCCGCCGTAAATCTCAAATCCAGCGACATTCAAATATTGCCGCCAGAGGAAGTTACGTCACCTTCTATGCCATTGGCTCTCCCATGTCTCGTGACCGATCGCGTCATTTCTTTGGCTTTGAACGTGAAACGGTATTGGCTCCCGCGACCGACTGCATCTAGCTGTTCTGGTTTATTTTTGAATGGGAGCTGACTTCATGCATTGACGGACACGCACGGCATCTTCATGTAAAGTTATCGTACGGCTTTGGTGCAAAAAGGTCTGCGAAACGAGTTGTTTGTTATATTTTGTAATGCTTTTGGTCAGTTTGTGCAAATACCTGTGACTGTACTTTTATTCGCGTGTTGTGTTTTATATGGCTGAGAAGTGGTTAAGATTAGGGTGAGGTTGGGGTTAGGTGCTACAAAATATTAAAACCATAAATAATTATGAAATGCTAAGAATTGCACGCATCTCGGTCTGGAGCATTTAGCAAACAGCAACGCAGTTCCCTGTTCGACGCCAAAGGGGTCCCCTGCGCGTTCAAAAGTGACGCCGTGGGTAGTGATGGGTCGTTCATGAACGATTCGTTCTTTTTGAACGAATCTTTAAAATGACTCGGGAGTAACGAGTGTCTCAGCGAGTGATTCGTTCATTTTGTGTTGACCGCGCATGTGCAACATTGTACCAGAAACAGTAATGAAGTTCGTCTCTCGAGTCATCGGGTCCGAGTCCTTATACCGGAAAGAGAAATGATTAGTTCGTCTCTCGAGTCATCGGGTCCGAGTCCTTATACCGGAAAGAGAAATGATTAGTTCGTCTCTCGAGTCATCGGGTCCGAGTCCTTATACCGGAAAGAGAAATGATTAGTTCGTCTCTCGAGTCATCGGGTCCGAGTCCTTATACCGGAAAGAGAAATGATTAGTTCGTCTCTCGAGTCATCGGGTCCGAGTCCTTATACCGGAAAGAGAAATGATTAGTTCGTCTCTCGAGTCATCGGGTCCGAGTCCTTATACCGGAAAGAGAAATGATTAGTTCGTCTCTCGAGTCATCGGGTCCGAGTCCTTATACCGGAAAGAGAAATGATTAGTTCGTCTCTCGAGTCATCGGGTCCGAGTCCTTATACCGGAAAGAGAAATGATTAGTTCGTCTCTCGAGTCATCGGGTCCGAGTCCTTATACCGGAAAGAGAAATGATTAGTTCGTCTCTCGAGTCATCGGGTCCGAGTCCTTATACCGGAAAGAGAAATGATTAGTTCGTCTCTCGAGTCATCGGGTCCGAGTCCTTATACCGGAAAGAGAAATGATTAGTTCGTCTCTCGAGTCATCGGGTCCGAGTCCTTATACCGGAAAGAGAAATGATTAGTTCGTCTCTCGAGTCATCGGGTCCGAGTCCTTATACCGGAAAGAGAAATGATTAGTTCGTCTCTCGAGTCATCGGGTCCGAGTCCTTATACCGGAAAGAGAAATGATTAGTTCGTCTCTCGAGTCATCGGGTCCGAGTCCTTATACCGGAAAGAGAAATGATTAGTTCGTCTCTCGAGTCATCGGGTCCGAGTCCTTATACCGGAAAGAGAAATGATTAGTTCGTCTCTCGAGTCATCGGGTCCGAGTCCTTATACCGGAAAGAGAAATGATTAGTTCGTCTCTCGAGTCATCGGGTCCGAGTCCTTATACCGGAAAGAGAAATGATTAGTTCGTCTCTCGAGTCATCGGGTCCGAGTCCTTATACCGGAAAGAGAAATGATTAGTTCGTCTCTCGAGTCATCGGGTCCGAGTCCTTATACCGGAAAGAGAAATGATTAGTTCGTCTCTCGAGTCATCGGGTCCGAGTCCTTATACCGGAAAGAGAAATGATTAGTTCGTCTCTCGAGTCATCGGGTCCGAGTCCTTATACCGGAAAGAGAAATGATTAGTTCGTCTCTCGAGTCATCGGGTCCGAGTCCTTATACCGGAAAGAGAAATGATTAGTTCGTCTCTCGAGTCATCGGGTCCGAGTCCTTATACCGGAAAGAGAAATGATTAGTTCGTCTCTCGAGTCATCGGGTCCGAGTCCTTATACCGGAAAGAGAAATGATTAGTTCGTCTCTCGAGTCATCGGGTCCGAGTCCTTATACCGGAAAGAGAAATGATTAGTTCGTCTCTCGAGTCATCGGGTCCGAGTCCTTATACCGGAAAGAGAAATGATTAGTTCGTCTCTCGAGTCATCGGGTCCGAGTCCTTATACCGGAAAGAGAAATGATTAGTTCGTCTCTCGAGTCATCGGGTCCGAGTCCTTATACCGGAAAGAGAAATGATTAGTTCGTCTCTCGAGTCATCGGGTCCGAGTCCTTATACCGGAAAGAGAAATGATTAGTTCGTCTCTCGAGTCATCGGGTCCGAGTCCTTATACCGGAAAGAGAAATGATTAGTTCGTCTCTCGAGTCATCGGGTCCGAGTCCTTATACCGGAAAGAGAAATGATTAGTTCGTCTCTCGAGTCATCGGGTCCGAGTCCTTATACCGGAAAGAGAAATGATTAGTTCGTCTCTCGAGTCATCGGGTCCGAGCCCTTTTGTTCTTTTGTCAAATGGTAGCTCCGCAGTCAAACCTGCAGCCTGTACCGGAGTCTTCCAGTCCGAGTCTTTAACGTTACGTGACCACTTCCCGGATCATCAGTCAAATGCATGATGTATGTGTTATATGTTGTATTATAGGAAGAAATATTATAAAATGATCAAAAGATATGTGCAATAAACATCTTCTCTAAAACGTACCGTTCTGTTCTTTTTTCTGTCAGTATATTCATAATGTTTCTTGTGGATTTCTGCATGTGTTTTTAATTTATCTTAATAACTAACTATTTTGCATAAGAACTGTGCTGGCAACATATAAACATAAGCAACACTAGTAAAGTCAGTGTTTATGTCTAATGCATATATTACACAAGTGATCTCTTATTAAATAATTGCACATTTAAATGATTTCAATAGCCTATTATTATTTACTTTGCAAACTGCATGAGACTTTTTAGTAAAAAACAACAACCTGTAAACCTTATTGCATACCTGAGTGACCCAAAATTGTTAATGAATTATAAATACATAACTTTACAGAAATGCTGTCAGGAAATAATTAAATAACCGTTTCTCATAACTTGTCCCTAACTACAATATAAGTTATTTCTTATTATATATCTGATCAAAACTAGCATAAATAAACGTTATGGGGTAATTTTGGCTATTAACATGCAACATTCATTTAACTCTGCTCAGATGAACGAAATGACTCGATAAAAGATTCGTTCATTTTGCTGAACGACATCCGAATCGCAAAAATGACTCGAACTTCCCATCACTAGCCGTGGGGCGCTGACCGAGCGTAAATATGTGACGAGTCGGGAGTGAGAACGGGTTGGTTTCTTAAAGGGCTAGTTCACCAAAAAATGTTGTTGTTTCAATCCTGTAAAAGTGTATTTGTTCTGTTAAACACAAAGAAAGATATTTGTAAGAATGTTAGCAATTTTCAGTTCTGGGACATCATCCACTACCATAGTAGGGAAAAAATATTGTTTATTTTTTGTTCGTTTTTGTTCACAAATTTAGATATTTTGAAGAATTTAGGAAAATGTATTTATTTTGTGCAATAAAATACCACATAGAAATGAGTAGCAGTGGCAAATAGGCAAATCAGGTTAGTGGCTGTGACATAAAGTAAAGGGGACTGCTATTTGAAAGCTATTTAAAAACAAGAAAAACTGCTATTTAAAAATATTGAATAAGAAATTGTACTGTATGTGTCGAGTCAGTTTATGGTGTCTTTGAAATACGTTGGACAGGTTACTGCGTTTGATGTTCTTATCTGTCACTGTATGACTGGCTACAGACAAGCTGACGGAAGGAGGTCATGGCCAATGCCAAAGAGAGCGGAGAGTGAGAGAGGGACAGATAAAGAAAGAGAAATAATGAGAGAGAAAGGCGGGGCGGGGGAAGCAGTTGATAGACAGAAATAGAAATAAAGAAGAGAGAGAGAGAGGTGCACAGCTCACAAACTGAGGAACTCATATGAGGTAAAGATTGTGAAACTCCAGACGTCTGTGTCGTAGGAAGAACACGAGACATGATGTTTCAAACAGTACTCACCAAATATCCCTCACAACTTGATCTCACTTAAACTGAAACAGTTTAAGTTTAGCAGGTCATCAGCCATTATAGAGGCACATGTCAGGCTCGAAGTTACTAGGCCGAGGTGATTCAGAAGATTGCGTAACTCTACTATTGAAACATTCTGCTTGCGAATGAGTGTGCAGGAGTCTGAAATCATTAGCGAAGGAGTTATGTTCTCCAGAAACAAAGATATGTGGTTATTCAGACGAGCTCCGACAGTAAGTTCCTGACCTATGTCTGTACAGTGGAACTTCCCCCTGGTGATGACAGCATGGAAATTGGGGCCGGCGCTGAGCTGCGGAAACACTGTTGTCCTTAAACCTGCTGAGCAGACCCCTCTCACCTGCCTCTACCTCGGAGCCCTGATCAAAGAGGTACAGCAAAACCACCGCGACGTTCACATGCACACGATACGACTAAAATACCATCAAAAGAATAAATCATACTGACTTGTGACATATTTTGGATAATCTATATCCCGACCACACCGCATTCAAGAGACCATAGTAAAATGATCAAAGCGGTGCAACACAAACACATTCATGCAAATACAAGACGTGTCATAATTCCTTACTCCCATTTTCTGTAATTCTTTGTGTTGCACCCAAACCTTTGTTGTTCTGTCTCTCCCTCTCTTCTGTGGGATTAGGAGGCCTATTTTCTTCTCTTCCTCTTTTGATGTTCTGTCCATCCTCTCTTCCACAAGGCCCGTAGGGAGGTCGGGGTGGGTCTGGATTCCCCCTCCGCGGCCTGTGGTGTTCTTGGCTCGAGTCTCGTGTAAATCTTTTTCCTTTCATTCTGTTTTGACAGGCTGGGTTTCCACCAGGAGTCGTCAATATTTTGCCAGGCTACGGGCCAACTGCGGGAGCTGCGATCTCTTCGCACATGGGCATAGACAAAGTGGCGTTCACAGGATCGACTGAGGTAATTTTCCTATCGGACGAATGGAAGAATCACACCCTGTTCACTCATTTCCTCTGATGTGACCAGTGCGATCATGAGCACCAGTTGTGGGCTTGAGAAAGCCGTGTAGCTTTAGTAAGGGGGGGCTGTATGCGGGCTGTCACATAAGGGACTGCTTAGTGGACCACCTGGCTTTCCAAAATCATTTCTAATAAACAGGTTTTCAACAAATGTGAGAGTGAGATGTTAAGCCACAGGTGGACCGAAATGTGCACCGTGCCCATTGATATATACTGTAAATGTCATGCCAGTCCGGTTCCCCCCTCATGAGACACTGAGTACCCTTAAACGCAAATACGTTTACAAGTGTCCTGTATATGCTGAGTAATGACTACTTGTCTGATTCAGCTCAACACGCCGGCTATTTGACAGTTACACTGTGACCCTGGAGGAAAAACAACTCTTTGAAGCAAACTGTATAAATTTAATAGAAATTTAGAGGTTGAGAATGGGCACACCATGTTAGGCATAGTGTACCTGGAATGTGCCTCTTGAAACGGGTCTCACTGAGAACTACATAACTCAGCTTTATGTTAAACAACGTTTATATTTAGCTACACTTGCTTCGTTGGTAAGCCCCCTTTAAGATCTTTATTCATTACAGCATCTCATAAATCATCAAATCACGAATATTTCAGTATAAACAATGATCTAAAAAAGTTTTTCATCGTCATTGTTAAAGAAGCACTGAGAAGTATGCGAATGAATATTTGTGCGGATGTGTGTGGGTGTGTGTAGACACCACAGTTCTCTCAATGATAAGAGTACAAACACAAGCATTGTTTCCACAGCAAACAAACTAAGCGTACACCCTGGAAAAGCATTCTTTGAACTGCAACACATGTTTCGTTTTTGTGAGAGAAAAAAGATGACAGTTAAGTCATTTCACTGTTCTCAGCTGGTCTGGTGGCTGCGATGACTGTTTCTTTCTTGCGAATCAAAATGTTATTGATAAAACAAGAATGTGATGACCGAGACCGAGCCTGAGAAAGAAAGCATTACAGGCCACACGAATCCTCACATGAACGTGACATCACTCGGCCCACACGCTTTCACCCACACTTCCACTGTGTGACTTGACTTTCACAGGAAGCTCTTCACACACCCCGCTCTCTCGCCCTTCCTTTTCACTGGCAGTGACCGCACGGCCGCCTGCAGCATCACTGATCTAATCTGGACCTGATTAGGCAGCAGAGGTCTCTCACGCTGTGTGAGCGTGTACATACACAGACTCTGAGTCACTGCAGACGTCGAGCATCTCTATAAGGGAGTGAAGGATTTTGGTATATTATAATACCTTCTCAATGACATTTCCCACAAAATATGAACCAACAGTTCAAATAAAAAAATCATTGCTCTATGCTTACTTTTGAGAATTGTGTTTCATCGTACGCACGCACAGGCCAAAGTTAACTTCCAGGGTCTCATTTATTAGGTGTGCTTGAACACGGATTTGATCGTAGAGTGTGCATATAAAAAATCCATGGCAACGCACGTATTTATAAAAACGGTCTTTGACGTGAAAAAGTGCTGCAGGTTTTTGAAAATATTAGCCACTCTTGTATATTAATTGTATTAAATTGAATTAAAATTACTCAACAGTTATTAATTCTTTGTGGAGGTCTGCCGGAAGTTAAGTTCGGGAAGTTAATCCGCTGAAACCGTCTATAAGGAGACAATTTTGAACATTGTTTTTTATGTACTTACTCAACTGTTTGATGTTAGTTTTTAATAAAAAAAGTTAGGAATTGCAGCATTAAAGGATTATTACTACAATGTTCCAGTAGGATAATGAATACACAGATAGTAGAGACACTTAACAGTTCGTTAGAAGAGCAAAGTCTTTTTTTCCCACTTTGTGAGGGTGTCGGATGGGAATGAGAAGGCTTGTTTTCTTTCTCTTTCTTCCCTCTCCTCTCTTTCTGCTATCTGTTGGAAAACAGA
Organism: Triplophysa rosa; assembly: GCF_024868665.1. Lineage (NCBI taxonomy): Eukaryota > Metazoa > Chordata > Actinopteri > Cypriniformes > Nemacheilidae > Triplophysa > Triplophysa rosa. The sequence goes on along the minus strand of NC_079890.1, from coordinate 16,578,704 downwards.
AAATATTCTCTGGAAAAATGAAACAATGTACAAATGTTTGTTTATGTTTATGAGTGCTTCTCAACAGCTTCAGAGCGCTAATCTGGCTGTGAAGAGCGAGAGAGTCTTTCTCATAGACACAGTTGGAAGAGAATAGTTTGAAGTGAGCATAATGTTCTCTCCATGGCCCGGCAGCTGTGCAGAATCTGCAGCGCTTACATGGACCTGAACAGCCAGCCCCTTATGTCCACAACTAATGTAAAACTTTAGGTGAAGAGACAGAAATTGACGCTGGATGTAAACCGTGTCGGGAAAGAGCCGCAACTGACTTATAATTATGAAACGGTAGACTACAGTTTTTTCATTGTGCTGAGTGAAACCATAAGCGGACCAATAATCCTTTTCATTGCATGTTGCACACATATTGTCATGATTCTCGGGGTGAGACACGGAGACAAGGACAGAGGACCCAAGTGCAGACAGCGGGTAAGGGGTTAACAAGACAGACTTTAATAATAACTACAAAAATACAAAACAAAGACCCACGTGGGGTAACAATAAAACACAAGGGTATAAAACATGACTAGACTAACTACACTTAAACAAGACTAAAGTTAAACATTTAACATGAGTAAACTAACAAGAACTCACCAAACAGGACACAGTACAATGAACCAGCACAGGACAATGAAACATGAGGACTATATAAAGGGGACTAAATTAAGAAGGGGACAGGTGCGGGACATGAACTAATTAACAAGCAATAACGAGACGAAAGGGCGGGAACAGAGACGTCACACCGGAGAGAGGGAGTATATGGAAGGCCAAAACTGTCTCTCTCCACATAAAACAAGAGGTTCTGTCATGGCTCTGCCACAAGATCAAGAAAGCAAGACAAGATGGGGCAGAACCATGACAGAAGCCCCTCCTTAAGGAGCAGCATCCTGATGCTCCTCAAGGAACAAACAGGACTAGACAGACTGTGACAAAACAAACCATAACCATACATAACCAAAAATGTGATACATAGAAAAAAGCTCAAACAAGACATGGCGCCGGCTGGAAGGCCGGCTGGACAACCCATGGCGCCGGCTGGATGGCCGGCTGGACAACCCATGGCGCCGGCTGGATGGCCGGCTGGACAACCCATGGCGCCGGCTGGATGGCCGGCTGGACAACCCATGGCGCCGGCTGGAAGGCCGGCTGGACAGTACATGGCGCCTGCTGGAAGGCCGGCTGGACAGTACATGGCGCCGGCTCGACGGCCGGCTGGACTGGACATGGCGCCGGCTGGATGGCCGGCTGGACAACACGTGGCGCCGGCTGGATGGCCGGCTGGACAGGACATGGTGCCGGCTGGATGGCCGACTGGGAGACCGGCTATCACTGGGAGACCGGCTATCACTGGCTGGGCAGGCCTGGATGTCGACATGACAGGACAGGACAGGATGTCGGCGGCTGGGCAGCGCTCTCTGGCAGTTGGGCAGCAAACAAGGACAGAAACAACAAACAAGGACAGAAACAACAAACAAGACAAGGTGTCAACTTTGACAGGCCTGGGTACCAGCTGGGATGCCGGCAGGGATCTGCAGCGAGAACAGGACACCGACGGCCTCGACCCTGGAGGGGAATCCGACGGCCTCGACCCTGGAGGGGAATCCGGCGGCTTCGACCCTGGAGGGGAGTCCGGCGGCTTCGACCCTGGAGGGGAGTCCGGCGGCTTCGACCCTGGAAAGGAGTCCATCGACCCCTCCCGCTGAGATCCCTCTGTCTGCTGGGTCCAGAAAGGTGCTGGTTCACTCTGTCATGATTCTCGGGGTGAGACACGGAGACAAGGACAGAGGACCCAAGTGCAGACAGCGGGTAAGGGGTTAACAAGACAGACTTTAATAATAACTACAAAAATACAAAAAGAACACAATAAAACACAAGGGTATAAAACATGACTAGACTAACTACACTTAAACAAGACTAAAGTTAAACATTTAACATAACTAAACTAACAAGAACTCACCAAACAGGACACAGACGCAACAGTACAGTGAACCAGCACAGGACAATGAAACATGAGGACTATATAAAGGGGACTAAATCAAGAAGGGGACAGGTGCGGGACATGAACTAATTAACAAGCAATAACGAGACGAAAGGGCGGGAACAGAGACGTCACACCGGAGAGAGGGAGTATATGGAAGGCCAAAACTGTCTCTCCACATAAAACAAGAGGTTCTGTCATGGCTCTGCCACAAGATCAAGAAAAGCAAGACAAGATGGGGCAGAACCATGACACATATACACGTGCTTTCATTTATGCAGTTAAAAAGCCAATAAATGCATTTTAAGGGTCTTATTTCACTGTTATTCCTATGGCTCCAAACAGTTTTGAGCATCTTACACAAACGTACGGTCAGCTCTTCCTGTTCTCGATTAACCAGCAGATACGGGACCCGGGGCATTCCATTCTTCTGGCCTCCATCAACAGCGCTAATAGATATTTAAGATGTGAAGCTCAGAGGCCTGGTGGTGGTTGCGGTCGCCTCGTCGGAAGAGTTCAAGATTTAATAATGACAGCATCCCACTGATGTTGAGATCTAGTGAGGTCCCTAGGTGTTGTTCAGTGATTAAAGCTGCTCTCCTCTCTCTCCACAGGTAGGCAAGCTGATCCAAGAAGCAGCGGGAAAGACCAATCTGAAGAGAGTCACGCTAGAGCTGGGGGGAAAGAGTCCCAACATCATTTTTGCAGATGCTGATTGTAAGTATTCAGACTCCGTTTTATGGCTGCCCGCCTGTTGTCCCGCTGCAACAGTTTGTGCACAGGTGCTGCTCCGGAGACCTTCTCTGCCACTTGATGTCGATGACATCAAAGACTGGGATCTTCAGAAATCTGTTTTGCCATGTCTAGACAAACATGTTACGTTTTGGACAAGCCCATATAGTGCAAATGAGCGTATCTCACTTCCTAAAGCTATGATTTTCACCGGTTGAATGGTGCCTCTAAGTAGCTCACCAAAGCAGGGCATAAGTTAGCGCTTTCAAATGCTTTCAGCAGCCGTGAGCATGGCCCCCGTAAATCAGCTGCGGACGCATCACACCACCAGCCATAAATCTGGCTGCTCCATTAACCCTTCAAATGCCACAGCCTGGCAGTCCATCTTTTTTTCCCAGGTGTCCAATATCCCACACAGATGTACATGCACACATGCGTGTATGCATAAGCACAGACACATCAGAGGAACAGACTTGTCACAAGTGCTTAACTATAATCGTATGGCTCCGAGAGTAATAATAAATTATTCGGAGGGACGTGTGATTTATCTATCACCTGTTGTTTTGGACTGTGATCAAATACGGTTAAATACATTTTGAATGATTGACTGTTGTGTTTAATCTAGGTGTTTCACACCTGTCATCCGTAATGCTGGCAGATGTTTAATAAGGTGGTCTCTCTCTCTCTTTCAGTGGACCAGGCGGTCGAGCAGGCCCATCAGGGTGTGTTTTTTAATAATGGTCAATGCTGCACGGCTGGCTCCCGTATCTTTGTGGAGGAGCTCATTTATGATGAGTTTGTGCGCAGGAGTGTAGAGAGAGCTAAGAGAAGGACAGTGGGAAATCCTCTTGACCCAACCACTGAGCAGGGACCTCAGGTACCTATAGAATATTACAGACATATTTTGAACGTTCATAAATCATGTAAAACTAGGGATGCTCAGATATGTAAATTGTGGCCGATAACCGATAATTCTTTAACATAGGAAGCCGATAACCGATATATGGCCGATACAGAATCTAAATATAAAATTCCCTAAGACTGAAACAAAAAGCAAAACGTGGACAACTGCTTTTATTTCGAAACATTCACTGCAGAAAACAAAGAACATTAGTTCTCTTTTTTCCCTGAAAATCATGTACCAAGCCTACTTTACACTAGTTAACGATTCTTTAACCTTCAAACTTTTCTGGTATATTTTTTATTTAATAAACAAATAAAAAATGTTCTTCCAGAGCAACCCAGAAAAATGTTCTTAATAGCCACATGTCTAACAGGTCTCAGACAGAAATCATTCAGACAGCAGTCTGATTCAAATAATATGCTTTTGTTCCTATAATTTACACATTCATAATTACTGTATCTACATACTGTACCTACATCAACAATGTTTTGCTAATTGCAGTAAGTGAATGATCAAGACAGAAAGATATTACTTTACTGTATTTTAACTGTGAGCAGCTTGCATCTGAATAAGTTAAACCAGAGGAAATGATTCATAATTTATAGGCTATAATATATCGGCCTAAATTTTATTATCGGCTGATACCATTAAAAATGACCATTTACCAATATGGTCGATAAGTTATCGTGCATCCCTATGTAAAACATTATTAAAAAGTCTGATACCTGTAATATTTAGAGTTTAGTCTTCTCTGTTTGGCTGTGTTAGATCAGTGCAGAGCAACAGAATCGTGTGCTGGAGCTGATTCAGAGTGGCATTGCAGAAGGAGCTAAACTGGAGTGTGGTGGCAAAGCACTGTCAACTAAAGGCTTCTATTTGGAGCCCACAGTCTTCTCTGATGTACAGGACCATATGCGCATCGCCAGAGAGGAGGTAAACCCACTTATGATGTCTGAAACTTTCTGTAAAAGCATCATTGAGTTGCTAAACAACCACTGTAACACAGTTAACTGGGTTGTGCATAATAATTGTGCACGTTAGTTCTCTGTCCGTATATGTGTCCGTATAGAATTTGGGAAGCGATAGTATGACAGTGAATGTAACATAGTCTTGAAGAAAATTTTCTGTTTGAAATTTTTAATGCACAATCCAGTTATTACAACAAAATCATCTTGCATTTTCTATAGATATTTGGTCCAGTTCAGCAGATTTTGAAGTTTAAGACAATTGAAGAAGTGATTGAGAGAGCCAACAACTCGGATTATGGTCTGGCAGCAGCTGTCTTCACCAAAGACCTCAACAAGGCCATGACTGTCTCTGCGGCTGTGCAGGCAGGCACTGTCTGGTAGGCTATATTTCACATTGTAAATTATTATTAAAATATTATTATTACTATTATATAGCATTATGATAAAACACAGCTGTGATCTACCCAAGCCACTAGTATACATTAATAGTACATGTTTTTATGAACATTATTGTACTTATTGTTTTTGTGGTAACCGTTTTATAAAAACTGTGAGTATATTGTGAATATTGTCACTTCTGATGGAGTTGCAGGATGTCCGCATCGTGTCTAATAAAATCCTTTGGCTGTGATTATATTCACAATATAGTATGGATTCGTGTACTATTTTACAAATTAATAGACTCCTGAAAAGTAATAAAACAATACAAAGTCCTGTCTTACTTTTCAAATGCTACTAGCCGTTGCCGTTCATGTTGCCTCATTTCAATACTTCACAAACTGTCACTTTATAAAATGTACTCAAATGTGTTTTTGTGTGCAGGATTAACTGTTATAACGCTCTGAGCTGCCAGTGTCCTTTTGGCGGATTCAAAATGTCTGGGAACGGTCGAGAACTGTAAGTACTTATCTGCGATATCACGTTTTCTATAAAATCCTGTTTACACTAGCATAATTTTCCTAAAACGGTTTTCATACATTTTCCAGGGGAGAGTATGGACTAAAAGAGTACACAGAGCTGAAAACCATTACGATGAAGCTGTCAGGGAAGAACTCTTAAAGCACAAACATTTACGTTCCTAGCAAAGAGAAGTCCTTCTCTGAGGTTAACCACTAGCCATTATCCTTTGGTTCACTATAGTGGTAAACACCACACAGTAACCACCCATCACTTCTGCATTGGAGCGCCTCTTCTTCTGCATCCTCATGGGCTGTAATCACAGACTTACCCAGCCATCTCCATTAGCTCAGTCTCCAGTGTCCACTAGCAGTTTTCATGTCCACTGTCGCCATTAACAGCCCACACCCATTCCAGCTGTGGCCTCTTTTCGCCGGCTCCACTAACCATACTAAAGCACTCGGAGTCACGGTGAAGAAAGGCTGCTCCCTTGACCACTGCACCGGCAACGTGCAGAAACTAACAGACTTCGCTCTCTCTGATGACTCCTGCACAAAGTGTGTTTTAACACGCCACATTGCTAAAGGAGCTCCGTTGTCTTTGAGCAAGGAGAGATGTCATTCTTAATCTCATAAATAACTTGCCTCCCCACTGGGTAGAATTCTAGTAGGCATATTAGTTTTTACTAAGACCACTGAAGCTTTCTATCTCGGAAAAGATTGTTTCTTTAAATGTGTATTAATTCTATATTTGTGTAATTGATTTCTTTTTTTTAAATCTTTTTATTGTCTTATTGCTGTTATAATGTATAATTGTGTCAATGTCTTGACAACCCTTACAGAAATCTGATAATGGAAATACATGTGTGTTTTGTATGTATGTCACATACTTGTATGCAACATAAGGTACAAAATACAACAAAATTGCACATTTGCATTTATGTAGCACATAAATGTAACGTGTGCAGTATTTTAGTATATATATAAAATGCATGTATTTTCACTTATATAAACTTTATGTATGTGTTTATATCAGATTTCCGTAAAGGCCATGTAAACGAAAAGGATTTCCATTAAAAAAAAATCGGTGGTTTGCATTTTTGACAAATGATTCCTCAATGATGCCAATTTAATGTCAGGTTTAAAGAATTATGTACTATGAATATAAAAGTTATAAGATATAATAGAATGAGTTTGTGATTAAAATGTTTTATTCAAAGTTCACTCTTGAATTCATTTTTCAGAAAGCAAAAGGGTATGAGTCAAGTATTATGATGCAGACCGGCTATAACAAAGAAACATTAGTAAAAGATAAATGTATACACTTCCTCTTACAAAAATAATTGATTCCCTTTTGTGAGATTCATTTTGGTTCTTCTTAGGTTGTTTCAGATGAGTGGGCCTGAGTTTTCAGATAAATATGAGTAATCAGACTGGGGTTTGACAAGAGGCTGACTCAGAGTTTGTAAGATGTTTGGTAAAAGCTCTTCAGATATGAGATAAAAGAAGCACCCAGTAGTGAAACTACTGAAGTTGCATTCCCAGAGAAACAGACACTGTGGACTTTCCCAGCAGCTGCCTTCTAATTGATATCTTTAGTCAGTTCAACAAGAATGATGATAAGAATTGGCCGCATTACACAGCACTTGTCTGGAAGGACAGAAAAGGACAGAGCAGAGTTTTGAAATGGATCGCTGCATTAAAAGGTCACTTTCCTGCAGTGGTCGACAGCAGAGTTCACATCAGTCCAAACTGTTTATAATAATTTTCCTTCACTCAGTTCCAAATTCACTCCTCAGGAGTCTGTCAGATTTATTTACAATTCTCTGGAGTCTCATATGATTACAATGTACCAAGTTCACACATATATTTCTACATAGCAATAATGAAAAAAAGTGCTTCACAGGGAATACATGATCAATCAAAAAGTTACAATATTTCAGCATTTTGCAAACATTTGCTCCGTAGAGATTTTTGTTTTCATTTTTGACATTTTTTGGGGTTTCTTTTTTAATATTTAGTTCCACCTAGTAGTGTGTAGCAAATTAAAATGACCCTTTCACACACCCGTCGTATACTGTATGCTGGTCACGCACATTTAAAACATGTTATACTAAACCATTTTTCAGTGAAAATGATCCCATTGATCACGATGATCTTTCCTCCCGTTGCGATCCCTGACACATCCACTGACCAACTATTTTGGACTCTGCCCAAGGTTAAATGCCTATGTTACATTCATCATGATCGGCATTTCAATATCTCTCCTCAGAGTAACACATTTATTAGACAAAGCACTTATGGAGTCTGATAAGTATCGTTCAGTGATCATTAGCCTGTGCACTTTAAGAGGATTTATGCTGGGATACATAAATACAACCTTCCCATCTACTGAACTAGAGGATTGATTAAACATTTGTCAATTGTCTCTTAAATAGGCACTGGCATGTGAATCATCTCTAAATATGTATGGATTTTCCATACTTTGCCAAAAAGTTATTAAAACTAATGCATCACATTTATAAATGGAGACACCCTAGAATAATGTCTATTTGTCTTCATCAAGATAAGTAGAGAAATGTCAGCTGGTGGGAGCTGCAGAATGACCTCTTTAACATGCTCCCCCTCCAGAGGGAGACACTTCTCTCATTCTGCTCAATCTGAGAGATTACGGTTATTATCATCACAGGCCAGTGAGTGTTTGGCCATTCAAATATAGACATAATCAATATTTATTTTCATTTTCACAGAAAGAATCGAATATGTGACCCTGGAGTACAGGAATATTTGTGGCAATAGCCAACAGAACATTGTACGGGTCAAAATTATCGATTTATCTTTTATGCCAAAAATCAATAGGAGATTAAGTAAAGATCATGTTCCATGAATATATTTTGTAAATTTCCTACCATAAATGTATCAAAACTTTATTTTTGTGAGTGGATGCAGCAAAATCACTGACAAAATGGCTGGAAACACATCTACAAACTTCCCCACTCAAATTTGGTAAAGCTTTTAGGTTCATCTACTCTCCACAACGTCATTACAGCGGTAAGCCAATAGAGAGCGTTAAAACAAACCTGTTTCTTCTTAGCAACGGCCTGCTACAGCGCCTCTGATGAACAACTTTAAAGGCGATTTTCTCACTCTTTTAATTTTTTTGCACCCTCAGATTCCAGAGTTTTAAATACTTGTATCTTGGCCAAATATTGTCCTATCCTAATAAACCATCCATCAAAGCTTATTTATTCAGCTTTCAGATGATGTATACAGTGCCTTGCAAAAGTATTCATCCCCCTACATTTTGTGATGTTGCTGCCTTATCTTAAACTACTTTAAATAAAAAAATGACATTAATCTACACTCCATGCACAATAATGACAAAACAAAAAAACTGATTTGTGACAACTTTGCAAATTTATTAAAAATTAAAAACTGAAATAAGTACATTGCATAAGTATTCATACCCTTTTCTGGGACACTTGAAATTTAGCTCAGCAGCATTAGTTTTGCTTGTTGATGTTTATACACTTCCAGTGGAGTTAACCTGTGCCAAATTCAATTGAATAAGTATGATTTGGAGTGGCACATACCTCTAAATAAAAGGTGCATATCAAAGTAAAAACCAAGACATGAGGTCAAAAGAACTGCCAGTAGAGCTTTGAGACACGATTGTATGAAGGCACAGATCTGGGAAGACTTCTGAAAAACAATCTGCTGTATCGAAGGTTCACAGAAGCATGTAGCCTCCATTTATCCTCAATGAAAGAGGTTTGGAACCACCAGATCTCTTAATTGAGCTGACCTCCTGTCCAAACTGATCCATCGATGGAGAAGGTTCTTGGTTAGAACGGTGACCAAGAAGCTGATGATCACTCTGGTTGAGCTCCATGATCATATATGGAGATTGTAGAAACTTACAGAAGGACAAACATCACTGCAACACTCCACCAATCTGGGCTTTATGGCTTAGTGTCCAGACTCAAGCCTTTGCTCAGTGAAGACACATGTAATCTTTAAATATGCAAAAACGTACTTCAACGAATCTTTCAAACTGTCAGAAACAAGATATTCTGGTCTGATGAATCTCAGATTCATGCATCATGTCTGGAGAAAAACAAGCACTGCTCAACACCTGTACAATACTGTCTTAACAGTAAAGTGTAGTGGAAACAGCATCATGATGTGGGGGTGTTTTTCAGCTTCAGGGACTGTACACAAAATACGGAGATAATGATTATGAAAACCTAGCCCAGAACATTCAGAACCTCGGACAGGGCAGAAGGTTCATTCTCCAACATGACAATGATCCTAAGCACACAACTAAAACAATGCAAGAGTGGCTTATGGACAACTCTGTCTATGTCCTTGAGTGGCCCAGCTAGTGCTTGAACCCAACTGAACATCTCTGTAGAAACCTGAAAATGTCTGTCTACTGATGATCTCCATCCAACCTGACAGAGTTTGAGAGGATCTGAGGAGAAGAATGGCAGAAAATGTGTAAAGCTTGTCACATCATACCCAAAAAGATTTGAGACTGCAAAGGTGCTTTAACCAACTACTGAGTTAAGGGTATGAATACTTATGCAATGTACTTATTATTATTATTATTATTTTAATCAATTAGCAAAGTTCTAAGTCACAAATCTGTTTTTTTGTTTTGACATCATTGTGCATGGAGTGTAGATTAATGTAAAAATTTTTTTTAAGTAGTTTAAGATTAGGCAGCAGCATAATAAAATGTGAATAAAATGAAGGGGGATGAATACTTTTGCAAGGCACTGTAAATCAAAATTTGAAAAATTGACCCATAAGACTGGTTTTGTTGTCCAGGGTCACATATGAAGGCTTAGTCCAAACTGAAACTTGCATCAGCATCTTGCTTTTAGAACATTTTCAGACCTCAGTAAGGTCACGTGTCTCATCTGGAGATTTCATCAATTAAATCACAGTCAACAATTTTAAAATGGTTGATTCTGAATACGAACAACTCATTTAATCCTCCTCTAATGCTTTGCATACTCTTTTTCTTCTTCTATACCCCATTATGTAACTCACTGTATGTCCATGTTGTTATAAGACTGACAACATTTTTGTTCTAATGCCAAACCGAAGAACATACACAAAACCTCACGGAAAAAGACACACTAAAAAGAAAAAAGCACAGAATCACCCCTTGCAGGTAAACTCAATTCTGGTAATTCAACACCTGCATTTAAAAATTATCAAGACAAAATCAAGTGACATAAAAAAGAAAAATACTTCAAGCATGTTGGACATGAGCCAACTTCACTCAGACCTCTGCGCTTTTAGTTGGGAGTTAGCTAGTTTCCTCTTTCCTCTGACATCACTCCGCAAGTCTCATACAACAATAATACGGCCCCAATCGCATGACATTATAGCTTCCTTACATGCACATGGGAGGGCTGGGCTGACGTCCCTCTTGACCACAGACACGACGTGCTCAGTTCCCAGCTCGAACCAGCTGCACAGCTGCCGTTCATGGGAGGAACAAGAATGGATAAAGAGATTCCAGTCTGTTATGGAGAGAAAAGATTTCCTAACAGAGTACTTCCCAAACTCTGGGCAATCGATGTACCATTGTTATAAATGTGATGCAGCTGTGTTGTGGTCCCAACGGCATATTTTAGACTAAAACTATACTGTCAGTGAGGGCACCTGCTTTGCCCCTTTAAAATTAAAATCAGGAAACAGATGTTTTAATAAGTGGTTCTCTGGCCAATCAAATGCTAGCGTATTTTGTTGTTTGTTTAGGCACATTTATGAGATTTTGTAGATTTCTATGAATTACTTGTAGCTTGTGAAATCTCACATGGAAAACAAACGCTGCATTTTTGTGAGCAAAATACATTGAATTGCAAAGACTTCAAATATTTGTGATCACTTGAAACAAGCATATCAATTATAATCATGGTTTGTTTTTTATTCATTTTGTAGGATCCAGACTTCGATTCACAACTTCTAGGCAAGCTCCTAAAATATCATTTTGAATCCCCAAGGAGTCTGGTTTCTTGATAATTACTTTGTATTGCCTTTTTAAATCAGTACTTTTCATTGTGTTCTCAGATCTTAATATGTTGTTTCAGCTTATTTAAAAAAAGCAAGCCAAATGTGAAAGTATATGCCAATACATGCACACACACACAAAAAAAATGCACCTTGTGTGTGTGTGTGTGTGTGTGTGTGCGTGTGTGCTTTTTTAATGTGATCCAGATGTTCAAGCATACGGAAACAGGTGATGATAGCATTAGCTGGGATTGGACACAGATGGAAAGGGGCTTGAACCTATTCCAGCATCACCACCAGGGTCGTAAATAATTATTTTTCCTCAGAATGATGAAAATGATTTCAAAGTGAATTATGCTAGGCCAGCGCTCCACGTTGTTTAAACGTGCCATACCAAGCGTTTTCTCTCAGCATCAGATCGTTTCTCAAGCAAAATATTTCATGTCTTTCTTTGTCACATTCTCACTTCAAGGCTAAAAGACAGGCTTGTCCTTGAGGGACAATATCACATTTAAAAGGTCTGGTTTAAAAACAACTGAGCTGAGATTATCCTGCTCACGTTTAAATCCAACCAGACAGAAATCACTGCCTTATCAATTAAGGCTGCTATTCATAACTTTGTTTAGTTAAAAATAAATAAAGCTCAATTATTGAGCAAGAACATTAAAAATCAGTGTTTGAAAGTGTCACCTTATTTTAACCCTTTTCACAACAGTAAGTTTATAATAATGATTTATAATTTGCATGATTGAGTCAGTTTTGCATGGGAAATGTATACATTTGCAGTCGTTCATCTTTGTGTAAAGGGATAGTTCACCCAAAAATAAAAATTCTGTCATCATTTACTCACCCTCAAGTTGTTTTAAACTTGTCTAAATTTCTTTGTTTGTTGAACACAAAAGAAAATATTTTAAGGAATGTGAGAAACTACACAGTTCTGGGGCACCATTGAATACCATAGGAGATTTTTTCCTACTATAGTAGGCAATAGTGCCCCAGAACGGTTTGATTACATTCATTATTCCAAATATCTTTTTTTGTGTTCAGCAGAACAATTTAATTCATAAAGATTTGGAACAACTTGAGGGTGAGCAGAATGTTTCTTTTCCTTGTAGGATGTCTCTACTGTCACGTCAATGTACAATGACAGATCGTGCATATGTAGCACAACTACATATGTGTGCTTCAAACAGATATGCCGATAGAGGCAAAGTTGCAGACTGCAGCATTAAATAAAACCCCAGCAATTTCTATACATGTATTTTTTATAAACATAACATGCACATGCGCCTGTAAAAATACCTTCTAATCCCAAGAGGATTGAATTCTGCTTCATTTCAACTACCGCTCTCACCCTTATGCTAATTGGAAAGTGCATGAGAGAACCCATATCATGCCTGCAGTATGGAGAATTGTTTCCAGTCAGCACAGGTTGGAAACAAGCTTTCTGGTTAGTTTTAAAACTAATCGGCTATGATTGGATGGCTGATGGGTCAGTCTGTTGGGACGAAAGAGAGAGCCGCTACACGTGTCAGAACGTACAACACTCAGCATAGAGTTTTGAGAGACATTGAGCAGAACAGAGAAATATGTCCCGTTCATCCAATTGCACCTCTCAAGAGGCAGGGATACGTCTGAACCCTGTGAGACGTGTATAAAGATCTGTGATGCATTGCATTGCAAAATGAAATCTTTGTAATTACAGAATAATCTTTCTTATTTACATAATCTATGGAAGGAAAGGATCGCTATTGTAATATTATGTTAAATGCTTCACGACATCCTTAGAAAAGAAAGAAATGTTAAGATCAGCAAATCTTTTTCTTCACAGCTAATGAAATGGGCAGTTCGTGGTATTACTCCATCACGGCTTCCCTCCCCCATTTCACCTCAACGTTAAGCCCCCGTCCTCACACCCCAAACGGGCAGATCAACAGCACAACGTCCCTTGAAAGCACCACAAATGGGGCAGCACAAAGTCTATGTGGCATCCATTTGGGAAGAGGGTCGTTCACTGTGATGGATGCATAAGAAAGCAACACGTTGTCCCAGCAAGGTGCCTCTATTTCGGCCACCTTTATACCGCTACGTCGCAGTGTGAAATGATTCATTTGCGTTGGCAGACGGCCGTATCCATGGCAAGGGAGAAATCCCTGTTCTAAATCTCACACCCTCTGTTACATGTTTATGCAGCTGGATTGTTTTATTGGGCCAATTAAATGAAGTTGTGATAATTGAGCATAAGTATTAGGGTGGGGATCAGGGGCAGTCCAGCTGTCAACTGCTGGGCTCGACGCGATCCCAAACAAAGCTGTCTTTACACCTGCATTCTTTCAATATTACAGCTGTGTGATGAGAGGAATTACCAGAAGAGAACACAAATGTTGATTTTGAGTCATAATCACTTTGCAGTTCTCTTTGAAGACACCCTACGTTGGAAAGGAAGGAGCTTCGGTCACTTTGCTTTTAGGGGCATGAGAGCATCAGCTCATTTCCTGCGTGTCTCCTCCAGATTATATCCCGGCAATCCCATGACTCAGCCTGCAAAGGACACAAACGTGTTTGTTTGGGGCTCTACGGGCCACCTGATCTCCCAGCAGAGCACATCAGACTTGCACAGCTGTTTGTAAGCCCAATAATTGAGCTTTAAGTCTCTCTATGACAGCAACTGTAGCTATTATGGACATTTTTAGAACCCCCCACCCTGTCGCAAAAAGTCGGACCTCCTGTTAAACGTATGTGGGAAAACGTATGACTTAAGGATCACAAATGTCTATTAAAAGGCCTGTAAACATCATCTTTAATCCTGACCAGAGATATTACATGTTGAAAATGAATAGCTGAGCTCACTTTTGGCACCAGTCTTCAGATCTTGTCATTGATAGGTGGCCTGAGTTTTTCCTGGGATGAATCTGGAAAATGTTTGGCTTCAAACTGAGGAACAAGTGGAGAGCTGATACTTGTGTAACATGAGTGCAACAGCGCCTTTGCTGAAATTCCTGCAAACATTTAACCGAAATGAACCGAATTCCATTCACTTCCTAAATATCTTTTGGCCGGTGCTTTACTCTGGCTTAAAGAGGTTCAACGTACACCACAGGATGTAAACCTCTTGTTTCATGTTTCAACAGCCAGGCGTACATCCATCACACTTACGCAAGCAAGACAGTGGTATTAAAACCTCCCCTCCTCCAACAGATTGTCCTTGGGATTAAAATGATTTCATATGAAAGTTATGGCACAATCCTGCCAGAAAGTGCAGTGAATTTTACTACTAAACAGTTTATATTTTCAGGTCTTATGATTCACAGCTGTGCTGTCTGTACCATTCTCCTCAACGTACAGCTGTGGTATAACAACGCTGAGGAAATTGGATTTGACAGTGTTTTTCATTCTTTCATCCCCAAAAAAACATTACCCTCGTTTTCCCATCTCTGACAATGCAATGAAAATGAATGAGCACCAAAGCTAAGTTTACAATAAGGGATCATCATTCGAAGAAGGGGATCGAGAGCAGTGATAGACCAGAAAAACAAATGTTGAAGAATGAAGAAGATCCTTCAGTTGACGTTGAATAATGGCAGCTCTGATCTGAGAACTGGTTCTGTTTAAGGGGACGTTTTCACAACGTTTTCAGCTAAAAACTGCTTATGCGATTTCACTGTTAGTTTACATGACAATGGCGTTTTGGGGGCCTGAAAATGCAAACTTTTTTAAAGTGCAAGTTTTTGAAAACAATACTTTTTCTTTGTAAGCGACAAAAACGCAAATCTGTGAAAATGGTGACGTCATGCACATGCGTCTCACGTGTTCAGTAGACGTTTTCATAGAACGCACATCCCTGACCCGGAGTTAACTTCCAGTTTGTGTTTGTTGATCAGTCTGGCTAGTGGCTACTAATATAACTATTTATATTTAATTTATATTCATATTAATTTATCTTAATATTTTATTGTATAATTATTTTATTAAATAAACAATTTGTTAAATGGGTCGTGTAATGTTGTCGCATTTAAGTTTAGCCAAGCAACGGTTCTTCTACTGGTAACCTGAAATAATACTTGCTAGACATACTTTAAACTTGCTAGCTAATGTAATTTACTTTTTATTTCTTTTGCTTGTTATCAGAAATCATCTACTGGGACTCTATTCTTTGTGGATGCGTTCCAGAATTTAAGTTTGGGTGCATGCGCAGTAACGTTTATTTATGATGTTGTTTTTAAACCTTCTAAAAGCATAGTATATGACCAAAACAACAATGCGGCATAGGACTATGTTTGTGTTACTTAACATACGTATTAACATACTTGGCCAGCTACTGGCTTGTGTGCATTATACTGTGTTTTTAGTCATTTTGACAATATTGTTGTTTGTAAGTGACACTTTTCAAAAATGCAAACTACATCATTGTCATTTAAACATACCTTAAGACGCTTTTATAGTCTCCCAATGCAAATGTTCAAAGCTTTGAACACACTCCCTTAAACAGATAATTCACAGATTCACAGAGGTGATGAAGAAATATGAACACATGGTCGATGTAGACTTCTATAATGATTCTGTCAACACAAGCGAACATACGCAACTTGGTTGTGAGGGATTTAAAAATAACACTACCATTCTCCAAGGAAGAACAAAGCTAACATGCTGTTGTTTGTTTTCCAAACATCGCTTTGATATAAATCTTGTAAATGTTTACTATTTGGCAAATCAAATTCCGTGGGGAAGTGATCATAATTGAGGGAACACAAACAGAATTTAGCATGATCTAATATGGTCTGATTATGCCAGTGACTCTTGGTTTTTTAACAAAGCCATCGTGCAATCTGTACTCGAAACAATAAACTTTCAATCTAGACTCATTGAAAATAACTGTCACTCATACTGCTTGGTATTGTAGAAACATCTGTTACTCAAAATACACATTCAAAATAAATGTTTTTTTCAATGGCAACGGACAACAAAATGACATATTTGCATGAAACAGTTTGATTCTATCATCCAACCTCCAACTGTTGTGTGTGCTCGCTGTAGCAGTTGTGTAACAACCATCTAGTCGTGTTTTTTTTACACTGGTGGAACTGGGGCTTAAAAAATAATAGCTAGATCACTGACAAGCCTCCCAGGGGGTGAAAACTCCTTAATTTGAATAAGAATGGTCCTCCTGTCCCCTGAGATGAGACTGAATCAACATGAGGTCTGACTATTCAGAAGGGCTTTCAAGTGCATAATGTGATGAAGAGGAGCAAGACTCATCACTGTCGCTAATGCATTTGAGGTGCATCAGACGGGTGTTTAGAGAGCCTTTAGAACTTTCCCCTAAAGACAGTACCACACAGCAATTACCCAGGTTTTCTTTTTTCTCCCGAGGTCTCCAGGAGACTGGTTTTACACTGTCCACACGCATTACTTCTCGTGCTGATTGAAGACCGATCTTGTCGCCCCACGTTTTCCAGGCTTTCAGGCCACCCAGTATGGCCGAACCTCACGCATGTCATCCCTCTGTGTGGTCCTCCCAAAAGAGAAACAGATAGACACAGAGGAAACGCAAAGCAAGTGCCAACGGAGAAAGAGATGTTTCAAAATCTGACAGTGTCATTTCTGGGAAAGGAACGAAGAGAGGGAAGGAAAAAAGAAGGTGGGGGAGCCCAGCAAAACAAGCAAAGAGCCTGAGCTGATTGTGAGTGTGGGACTCTTGCCATACGATGAGAGCAGGAGATCGAGGGGGGGGGGGGGGGGGGGGGGGGGGGGGGGGGGGGGGGGGGGGGGGTGTTGGGGAGAGTGTGCGGTGCAGGAGAGGCCGAGAAATTAGAAGAATCTCCAGACTTTGGTATAACATTCTGTATTCCACCGGTAAGGGCTAAACGCTGAAACAGAGCCCCAAAGGATTAATTCACATGAAAGTGCATGGATCTTTTATGCAGCTCTGCTTAAAGTGATGAGAAAACAGTTATTTCAGTCCACAGGGCATCCAACCGCTTTGACTGATCATTAGGGTCTAGTTAGTAGCCTTTAACGTCCCGGTCTCATACAAGAGCTGGAGTCTTCTTTCACTATAAAAACTTTAAAACGAGAGCAGTAAACACAACAATTAAAAAAATGCTCCCTGTAAATCTATCTTTCAGAACTCTTTCCTTTCTTTAATGGGGTTTATTTGTGGTTTACTGAATTAAAAGGCCCGTTTCCGGCCCACATGTCGGAGATGCCGGCTTCCCCTGGAGGTGTTTAGTGTGCACAGAGACATGTGCAGCTGGGAGAGATTAATAAAGAGAGAGAAGGCTTGTAAATACGGCTGCCTTGCAGTGATGAATGCCTCCACAGTCCATAGACAGCAGGATGGAAGATAAGAGAAGACAAACACTGTTCAGGACATGTTGCACCTAGCCAGGCCTCAACCAAAAAAAGCAGTTGGACCAAGGACATCCAAACACTAGAAACAGCATATTTTGGGCTTTGGAGGAAGTAAACTACGATTACACACAGGCTGCAAATTATACGAGGTGAAGTGTCGATTTCGTCTTTGTTCTCAATTGACTCAGTCTGAAGGAAATGTGGTTCAGATCAAAGAACAAATTATAAAAGGAAAAAAGAAAGGTTCAAATCATACAGGCATCCTATTTAGTAGATACATAAATTAATAGATCATATAGCGGAGTTATGCTTTAAATTAAAAAAGCTATTCTTATTTGACTTTTATTATGTCCAGAAAGAAAGTCGTGCATATGATCAGTAAGTATCCTGTAATGAAGTGTAACACTTTTTAAAGGAGTCATATTGCACGGCTAAAACGAATATTATTGTTTGTTTTAGATGTAACGCAATGTGTATACATCATTTAAAGTTGAAAAAACGTTGTATTTTCCACATACCGTGCATGTTTGTATCTCTTCTTTGCCCCGCCTGTCAGAGAAAAGCGTGAGTAGAACCCAATTGCAGGCAGCAGGGAATTAAGGGGTTAAACAAAAGACTTTATTTAAACAATAAACACAAAACAAAGACCCACAATGGGGTAAAAACAGGAACAAGGATCAACACAAGCACAGAGCAAAAACTAACTAAACACTATACATGAACTAAACTCAAAACTTACTGGACTAGACACGGAACAGCAAAACTGGCACTGAGGCACAAACGGCAGATCACACGGGTTGCACACTGAACACAAGGCAACTGGAAACAATGAACCGACACAGGACTAGGAATACACAGGGTTTATAAAGAGGAACACTAACAAGGGTTGATGACGCAGGGAGGGTGACGGCCAGGTGACAATACTCAAACAATAATGGGACAGGTGAGAGGGATGAAATACAAACGGAGAAACATGGGGGCGGAGTTAGACGAAAGACAGGAGGACACGCGGCGAAATGTCAAAACAAACCGCCACGTGTCTCCACACAAGACGAAACACACACACAAGACATGGTACTGTCACGACCCTGTCCACAAGACACGAAAACTCTGAATAGGAAGGACAGGACCCTGACACCGCCTCTCTGAAACGCGCTGATTTTTTACAAAGCTCATGGCTCTGAAAAGCGAGGTGTGCTATGATTGGCCAGTTCACCAGTGCGTAGTGATTGGTCAAATACTGCAAGCATTTCATGGAAATGTAACGCCTCTTACCATATTCGGAACATCAGGTTCCAAAGCAATTGTACTGACAGACGATACAATGAGATTTACAATTACGCCCACCTTAACTACGTGTAGATTTGGGCGGTCTTAGTCAAATCATGTTACGATGTTACTTAGATTCGCTGGGGTGTGTTTACACGAGGTTTTTCAGGCAAGTCTGAGCATTCGCTTTTAGATAGAATGCATCTTTTGTTCCCACACTTTCATTTGTGCAATTTTACGTGTCTAATACATGCATGGGCAACTTATAACACACCAAAAACACAGAAAAACACGTACTTCCTCCATATGACCCCTTTAAAGTCTATTTCATTCAGTAACAGTTCACAGTGACAAATTGGAGCCAATGAGGTATACAAACATGTGGAATTCACTCAAAGTCCTAATATGCATTCCACTGGAAATGACAGAGGGTGGGTGTATTTGCAGCCAAGCAGATGGAAGCTATTTCTCGATACGCAAACAAATGAAAAAAGTCTTGTTTTATTAAAGAAAAGCAGTGAAAATTTGGCCGACAGGAAAGGATGTTTAGTTGGAGGTTTTGGAATGAAAATTGCATTTTGGGTCGTAAGGATCTAGGATTTATATACACAACAACTAAACAAGTCTTGGATGGAAACATTACTGATTACATTTTCTGAATAACATGCAAAGTTTTTACAATTTTTAAAACATGTAATGATCTTAATGGTACTATCATTACCTCTGCAATATCTCGCTGTTTCCATTCATTGCTGGCAAGCATCCCTCACTAGATATTGGGCATTTAGTATGAACCCAAAACAATGTGCTCACTCAGAGTATTGCATCATGCAATCATGTGTTTCACATGATTCTGCCAGGGGAAATGATTAATGATTCATGTCTTTGTGTGTCATCATTGGCACTTTACTTTGAGGGTGTGTGGTGGTAGCTGGCATGGAGGAATGAACAAACGAGAACAGGATCATTGGAAACCAAGAAAATAAAGGAATAAGAGAATGATTCAAGGTGGCGAGCTGGCAGGATGCTGGTGCTGTTTGGCAATCAGCTAAATAAAGATGTCTGTTACACATATTTATATCTGTATATATAGGAGAATATGAAGGTCTAGACCTAGAAGGAAAGAAGAGCTTTTAAAGTCTTTTAAAGACTGTGATTGGTTGGTTGGCCAAGAAGGAAAAAAGAACACTTAAGTAGAGGGCCATTAGTTTGAAATTGCACATGTAATTTTTTCTGTTTTACCGTACTCACGCACACACATGCACTGTATATATATATATATATATATATATATATATATATACATACATATATATTCTTAATTTTTTCCATGCTGTTACATTTACATTTTACATTTAGCAGACGCTTTTATCCAAAGCGACTTACAGATGAGGGAAACAATGGAAGCAATTGGAACAACATAAGGACAACAAAAAACATAAGTGCAATAAAAGAAAATTGGTCTCATATAGCCTATCACAGTATACAGAGCTAAGGTTTTTTTTTTTGAAAGAGTAGAAAAGAGAAGTCAGAACTGATCAGTCAGGTGTTGACGGAAGCGATGTGTTTTCAGATGGTTCTTAATGATGGCTACAGAATCTGCTGATCTTGTAGCAGCGGGCAGATCATTCCATAAATGTGGAACCGATCCCGAGAAGGTACGTGAGAGAGTTTTTTTACCGTTTTGGGATGGCACCACAAGACGTCGTTCGTTTGCAGAGCGTAGGGATCTGGCGGGTATATAAGTCTGCATTAGCGAGTGAAGGTAAGGGGGTGCCAAATCAGTGGTGGTCTTGTAGGCCAGGAGCAGAGTCTTGAAGTTGATTCGAGCGACTATAGGGAGCCAATGTAACTTAGTGAAGAGAGGAGTGACGTGCGCTCTCTTCGGTTCATTGAAGACCACTCTTGCCGCCGCATTCTGGATCATCTGTAGAGGTTTGGTTGTGCAAGCTGGAAGTCCAGCCAGTAGCGCATTGCAGTAGTCCAGTCTGGACAGAACAAGAGCCTGGACTAGGACTTGCGTAGCATGCTCGGACAGGAAAGGTCTAATTTTCCTAATATTGTAGAGGATGAATCTACAGGACCGGGTGGTGCTGGCAACATGATCAGTGAAGTTAAGCTGATCAATCTATCACCACTCCCAGGTTTCTGGCCGTTCTGGAAGATGTAATGGTTGATGAGCTCAGTTGAATGGAGAAGTTGTGATGACTCTTTGTGTCGGCCGGGATTACAAGCAGTTCTGTTTTAGCAAGGTTCAGCTGCAGGTGATGGTCGTTCATCCAGAGCGAGATGTCGGCTAGGCATGCTGAAATGCGTGCAGAAACAGTCGAATCGTCAGGCTGAAATGACAGGTGGAGTTCTGTATCATCCGCATAGCAGTGATAGGAAAAGCCATGTTTCCGAATGACAGAGCCTAGGGATATCATGTATATAGAAAATAGCAACGGACCAAGCACTGAGCCCTGAGGCACCCCTGTGTCGAGATGTTGGGACTCAGAGACCTCTCCTCTCCAGAATACTCTAAATGACCTACCTGTGAGGTAAGATCTGAACCATTGTATCACCACTCCAGAGACACCCATAGCCTTGAGGGTCGACAGGAGTATGTGGTGGTTAACAGTGCCAAAGGCAGCAGACAGATCCAGTAGGATAAGTACAGATGAGTTAGAGGTGGCTCTTGCCAGTCTCAGGGCTTCAATGACTGAGAGCAGCGCAGTCTCAGTGGAATAACCCCTCTTGAAGCCAGACTGGTTGCTGTCCAGGAGGTTGTTCTGGGTGAGAAAGGATGAGAGCTGGTTACATACCACCCTTTAAAGAGTTTTAGCAATGAAGGGGAGGAGTGATACCGGTCTGTAGTTCTCTAACAGTGCAGGATTAAGAGTGGGTTTCTTCAGTAGCGGGGTAATACGGGCCTCTTTGAAGACTGTGGGAAATGTACCAGTGGTGAGAGACGAGTTGATAATGTGGGTCAGAGCGGGAACAACCGATGGAGAGATGGCCTGGAGGAGATGAGTGGGGATGGGATCTAGCGGGCAGGTAGTTGGGTGGTTAGAAGACATGACCTTGGAGACATCATCTTGAGATAGGAGAGAGAAAGAGGGGAACGAGCATGTGTCGGGGGTTTGGGCATGAACAAGAGGCGGCGGCACAGAGAACTGACTACTGATGGTGGTCGTTTTCTTTACAAAGAAAGGCGCAAAATCATCAGCTGTTAAGTCGGATGGAGGTGAGGGGGCAGGCGGGCAAAGAAGATTAGAGAAGGTTTTAAAAAGAGTATGAGAGTCAGGCGAGTCTTTAATTTTAGCGTGGTAGTACTGGGTTTTTGCAGAGGAGACATCAGCAGAGAAAGAAGAGAGGAGAGACTGATAGAGACTGAGGTCAGTAGGTTCTTTGGATTTGTGCCACTTTCTCTCAGCAGACCTGAGTGTGGCACGATGCTCACGGAGAACATCAGATAACTAGGGGGCAGAAGGGGATGCACGAGATGGCCTAGATTTTAGAGGGCATATGTTGTCTAAGCAGGAGGTTAGTGTGGAGCAAAGAGTGTCGGTGGCACTGTTAGTATCCAAGAGAGAGAGCTGTTCAGAGGGAGGGAGCATAGCGGAGATGGCAGAGGATAAGCGGGAGGGAGAGAATGTTTGTAGGTTGCGCAGGAATGTGACCAGTGGGGAAACATGTGTAGTGTCTGGAGAAGTTAGGTCGAGATCAAGAGTGATGAGGAAATGATCCGACGTGTGCAGCAGGGTGACCTGGGAGTGATGAGTGGAGCAGTGTCGTGTGTAGATAAGATCAAGTTGATTACCAGACTTATGGGTTGCTGAAGTGGGAACTCGCTTGAGGTCAAACGATGCAGTCAGGTTGTTGAAGTTGGCAGCCTGTGGTTTTTCAAGGTGGATGTTGAAGTCTCCAAGTACCACCAGAGGAGTACCATCCTCGGGGAAGGATGACAGAAGCTTATCCAACTCCTCCAAGAAATGTCCAAGATGACCTGGGGGACGATAGATAACCACAACATGCTGTTAATGTCAACATATTTGATAGAAAATGAACAGTGACACAATACGTTTCTGTAAGTGCTGTAATTGTTTGTGTGATCAGATTGTGACAGTTGTGACAGAACCAAATCATGGTTGCTGCATATTTCTCCAGTTGCCAAATAAGTTAATGTAGTGATTACTTCTATTTCTGCCGCTATGGTATTTCTACGCTGTCTTGGAGATGTTAGCGTGTCTCTAATAGAATCGGTCACAAACATGAACCCTGCACGATCTAATGTGTTGTGTCTTATTAACTCACTGTCATTCAATTTAATTTTGTTTAATTTTATAGCGTTTTTACAATTTGCATGGCATCAAAGCAGCTGAACAAGAAAACCAAAACCAAGAAAATCTAAAGTTGAACACATAAAAAAATCAGATAAACCTTAAAAGTAATATTAAAATTGTCATGCATGGCAACATATTTCTTCTCACTTTTCGTGTTTTGTCCGTTTTCTCTGCTGCTAAAGAAATTCTAAAGCCTCTTAAAAGTCCTCCTCGCAACTCCTAATAATTTTGGACCTTAAGAGCTCTTTTAAGGGTTAAGATACTTTATATAACTTTTTTCTTTACAAGGATCAGCAGATCTCTCTCACACATTAAAGAGGAAGTTCACCAAAAAAGAAAATTCTGTGACCATCTACTCACCCTCTTGTCTTTTCTTCCGCAGAACACAAAAGAAGATATTTTGAAGAATGTTGTTAACTGGTCCCCATTCACTTGCATTGGTTTTGTGTCCAGACAATAGAAGTGAATGGGTGCCTGCGCTGTTCAGTTACCAACTTTAAGAAGAAAGAAAGTCATACAGGTTTGAAATGACAAGAGGGTGAGTAAACGATGAAAGAGTTTTTATTTTTGGGTGAAATATCCCTTAAACACAACAGCGCTTTTATCAGGAAAGAAGTTCTGCTGAGCTCTTGGCGCTGAGCTGTCCAGTTCTGATGATGTCACACAGACCTCTCTGACCCAGAGCTGGGTGTATCGGCCATGGTTGTGCAGGGAAGCCTCTCTCTCACTGCGGGACATGTTTTTCTGGGCAGACTGTGAGGAGTCATTTTAACAGTGGGCGTTTAGAAAAGCTCTGCACTGGACCCACACTCCCACCAACATATTTATAATTTCAGAGAGAGAGAGAAAGGTTGTAGCCCATTTCTTAATGCGTTTTTGTTTTGGCCCCATTGAAAAACATATACCGAGGCCCTACTGGGCATGACTTGACAGAAAGCATTGAGTTATTCAAGCTTCATATCATGAGAATCAGCAATAATGCTGTAAGCAATAATACTGATGGAAACAGAAAAATGATCATATTTGACAAACCCTAAATGGCATCCACACCCAAGGGAGGTGAGAAATTAGCTATAGTGAGAATCATACAAAAACATTTGGGGAGAGAAAGGGGTGAAGGAGGAAAAGTTAGATAGAGAGAAAAGGAGAAACCCAAGCCAAGAAGGGCTGTTTTAAGGGGCCCTGTTTAAAGCTACGGTGACCAAACAATTGCTTTATAGTCTTAGCTAGCAATGCAATGTTCTTTGGCACAACGCTACACAGACGTTCTTTAATATGGCCTGGCAGGGTTAAGGTAAGAGAATGAGCTTGGCTTGAATTCAGCAGAGCCACCTCCTTCGAGAGCTCCCTTATGCACCCTCAGTGATATGTGGCCGAACTGGGACAGCACATTAACTTAATGGGTGGACAAATGACTCGTCCATCGTCACAGCCGTGTGCATGTACAGTTAATACAAAGGTTTCATCACTCTGGTTCAATGCGCTCAAGCTGAAATACCGCCACTCCATACAGGCGAATGGATCATTTCAATTAAAGCCAAAAAAATACCAGTAATGACTCAAGTGGTGATTAAGTAAAGATGTGTTTAAGGCTTAAACTGTTCCATACATCAGATGAGCAGAGTGCAGATGTTTAAAAGATGGTGATTTGTTCTGCTGAGATCTTTCTAATGGCATCATTTCCTGTCTCAGAGCTATTATTGTAAATACATATATATCGTTTAATTAGGTTCTCTCTGTGTGTGTTTCTATTTTACGCTTTCTTTTGGGTTTTGGTCTTAAATACACATGCACACAATTTTACCAAGAAACAGCCTTTCTAAGGCCAACGTACATTGTTCAGAAAATCTCATAAACATAACTCATCCCCAGCACACATTTTTTGCAAACCTGAAGTTACTTCGATGTACAGCCTGACTGAAAAAATATTTTCCTCATTACTCTTTTGTATAGCGTTATGGTAAAGCCTGAAAGCACGAGCTATGGCTGTACATCATAAAATGAAATTCCTCTGTCTTCCCTGGAATGTTATATAGAAGTGCTATATTTCAAAGCAAGTAAAAGTCATTTCATTGACGTAACCAGGAGAACAACAGGGAAAGCAAGCTGGAGCTGTCAGAGCATGAGCTGATAACTGGTGACAGCTATGAAATGGCGAGAAGCTTCTGCTGTGAGCTGCGCTCATACAACATCTCCAGGTTATCACATCTGGGATTCTCTCCTGTCACATTTCTAACATGTTCATGATTATTATTGCAAAGTAATGAGGAAGAAGGTATAAGAGAATGAGCAGGAAGGTATTAAAAGCAGATGATAAATATAACATCAATAGAAATGGTTTTTATGGTCTGTATGAAAGGACTATCCACAGGAGTGTACCGCATGGAAAGCTGTCAAATCAGCTTTGGAAAAGATGGTCTCAAGGGAACAAAGTGAGGACAGCTGACAGCACAGATGACTAAAGAAAACAGCTTATTAATGTTCAAAGATAAGAACATCCAGAATTATGCCTGCCATTAAAGGTATTTCGATAACTGTCTGCGATGACATATTTTTATTCGTGAAGAGGGTCAGAGTCGTCTAAAAAAGGGGCAAAAAACACTTTGTGTCATCTCTCTTCCTGTCCATGAATTTCACAATGCTTATCAAAGCATGCGAGACACCAGATCAGTGGGAGGTGTAAAATGACCTGTCACTTTTGCAGGGTTCCTCCTTCTGCTGATGAGCGAGGCTTGAATATCCCAAGTTCCCAACACACTGAATTTGATATGTGAGTGAACAGGGCACTGGATGTGTGAGTGACACCATCTGTTTGTGAAGAGGTCCCACACTGGATGTGAAATCCGATGAGAGGAAACAAAAGCAAGGGAAAGGAAAAAGAACAAAGTGGAAAAAATAAATTACAATGGTAAAAAAGGAGCAGAGGAGAGGGGAGGCCGCTTCATATTACTCTAAACTGTGGCACTTGTAAAGGACAGCATTACACAGTAAAATCGCCAGTGTTAAAAAGGTCAAATTAACACTCACAATGTATATATAATCCACACTCTCAAAGTGTGGATTATATAAACACTGTGAGAGTTAATTTGACCCTTTTTAACACTGGCGATTTTGCTGTGTACCATCCTGAGGCAATGAGCGATTGCCAGATTAAGATACATTCAACAATTGTCACGGTCCTGTGTGCAATTATGTCTCGTTTTATATTGGCATAGAACAGAAAAGCACAGGAAGACAAACATCCTGTAAAAATGTAGTTAAAGCATCAGATGAACTCTACAGCCTTTGAATCACTCCTCGGGCCATAACAAGGAGGTGTGCATTCTCATTTGAATTATTATGAAGCATTACATTATAAACAGGCCATGTCAAAGGTTATAAAAAATACAGTAAGGAAACTGTGACACATCAATTTTAACTAGAATCTGATGAGGCCAAGCTTTTAAAAGACCACTAAAAATATATTTTAAATGGCAAAATAATTATCAAATTTGAATGCAGTCAAATTTTCACATATTAAAATCATTGGCTTGGACAGCGTCTTTTTCCTCATTCAAAAAATATCTTTGAGGAGATAAGGCTTTGGTTAGGACTGTGGTGAGAATGCTTACGTAAATAAACAAACTAGGAGGTGCACAAACACGTACACATCTACCTAAACTATCGCGGCAGCCTTGCTTCATTCAGACACTCCAGGGCTCCCAGCACTCACAAGGGTGTCTTGGCATGTGCACAACATTACAGCATATAAACAAGACTATGGTTTCATATCAAGGCCCTGTAATTGTTATGAGCTGGGGTAGGGAGGCCTGCCTTGTTTTAATGCATGCTTTTAATTCAGTTGTAAGACCAAAGGACCAGTGAGCAATTCTTTACAACCTGTGCAGGATTCGTAGAACATAAGAGACTCTGACCACAGGAAAATAAGTAAATGCATAATAAAATAACAAAACCTGATCTAGTAAAGAGCGCAGGCGAGTTGAAACAACTGGCTGGTTTTGACCCTTCGTTTTAATTCCCGTTTGCCTCTCACACACCTGCAACACAGTAAAGCAAGTAGGCAATAACAATATGTGACATTTCAGCGATTGTATTTCATGACCCTTTAAATGAAGTTAGCACTCACCATTTGTAATGTCTGGCAGTATTCCCCGAGTAGCTGCTAATTCACACTCCTGGTGCTTGTCAATTGGTGCATTCAGAAATGAGGAGGCATGATTTCACTTGAATAGCATGAAAATAATTCAAAACAGCATTACACTGCATTCAACAGAGACAGCTTGAGATTGACCTCATGTACACAGATAAAGAGGCTCATTGCTTAGAGCTGATACTTGGGTGCTTGGTAACCAAAATCGATTTTCCTCGGCTAAATGAATAATCAGAAACTCAGACAACATGCATAGATGTCTATGCAAAATCCCACATGAGATTATTAAACCGAGTAAACCAGTGCAGGACAGCTCTGCGCTCGAGGCACCACTGATGGTCTAAAAGGGGAATGGAGGCTTTGAGTAATACAAGTGGGAGGAGGAAAAATTTGGACAAAAGCACATTGTTGTTGTTACATTAATCTGGATACAAGAATGGGAATTTTTATCCTCATTATGATCACACGCTGTTGGGTAAGCGGCTCCATTTTCTTTTCCCGCCGCCGTGCCCTGGCAGCGCTGCGCGTCCCCGCTGAGACGCTTCCTCGCCGCCGTGAGTTTTTGACAGGCTTGGCAGCCGTGCCAACCCAGACAGTGACTGACCAAAATACTGGCAGTTTTTTGGCTGTAATTAATCTCCCTTGTTTTGAGATGGACCAGCCATCTCATAATTGTTATGCAAACTTTCTAGACCAAAAGTTTGTTTAGGCAGATCACCTTGTGGACTGTGGAAACCATTGGATTTGGTCTGAACGGGGAATAAACCATATCTTAAGCAGGTGTAAGCCCTACTGGCTGCAGTATTGAATAGTTATTAGAACTTAGATATAAATAAACTACCACAAATTTAACATACACGCGTTTTGAGAAGCTATAGCCATTACAGAAAGGCAAAATGCAGTACCCGTTAATGCCGAAAAAAAAGATGCTGGATCAACTGAATGAACTTCCGTAAAATGCACTTAAAACCAATATGAGAAGGGTGTGATGGCTGAGGATAATTGAATTAAAAACCACTTCAGACAAACCATAAACAAGATATGAATCTACTCATTCAGCAAGTTATGAAGAGGTTTTGTATGGCATGTGAAACACAGAAGCACTGCTGCCATCTTCTGTTTATTTTTATTCTTACATTTTTGCCTTGACGTGCACACACCAAAACAGCACATTATGACATGCAAGGTCTTTTCCGGAGGAACACACTAAGTGGCCAAAATGGACCATGGTCATTGTTTTACCTAAATCATCTGTTATACCTAAAAAAAACTATTTATGTAGCCTATAACTAAACTTACAAAAAAGCCTCGTTTTTTAATTAGCCTAGACACTGCACCATAGTAATACCATGGTCTTGGTGTATCACATAAATTATTTCATTCCATAATATATAGGCCTACATGTATTATAAAGTATTAATACCTGATTCGTTAACTTCACTGTACCTCCACAAAGTCATCATTGACAAATTATACAAGAGATCATTACCATGAATCATTTTCCCAGTCCGTTGTGTGCACATCGTTTTTACTTATTCACATGGACCTGATGAAGTAGCAGATGTTGAGTCGTCATGTTTTTCCTAATCATATGACCACAATGCTGGAAGACACCAGGAATGATATAAACAAAGTTTCTCTGAACAGCGCCCTCAATCACAACATTCTCAATTTCCAAATCCATTCCAGCAACAGTATAAATCCATCTAAAGCCAATAATGCAGTTGTCAATACTGAGTTTTCCGACACACCCTTCCTGCATTCACAACTGCTGTGCTCAAACCGTACCCGTATACAGATTTTAAAGCAAATATCTTATTAAATTTGAGTATGTTGCCCTCATAAGCCTAAATCCAGCACTGAGACAATCAGGCCCAGTTTATATTTGGTATTAACATGCTTTTTGGTCGATCACAAGTGGACAAAAGAGACACATACCTGTTTACTCCTGATGTGTTAATCTCTCTCGTGTGTGTCCACTTTTGACCACTATGTCAAGATCAACAGTTAAGAAAGTTCAAGATTTACTTCAAAACCAAGAGGAAATTATATGGAGTTAAATTAATAAAGAATATATCATTCAATTAATTAAAAAATCCAATATATTTATTCCCGACTGAAAGAGATTATTAAAAAAAAGCGTGCAGCCTGTACACATGCAGTTTTATGAGAGTATAGCAGCAATATCCTTGCAAACATTTCCCAGCTGAGCCAGTGTTACTGAAATATTTGAGTATGTGAACTGTTTTGTGCTGTGTTATACTAGAGGCAAGATTTACAGTAAATAACATAAACAGAGAAACTGATGAAAGGGACACTAAAAAGTGTGCAACAAAATAGCGATGAATCAAAATGCCACACATAAGATGAGAAGCAACAATTTCCAACAAACGCAGAGAAATAACCTCTAACTATAGGTACATGATCCACACTACTAAAACCTTACCTACTGCCCTTCACAATCATTACATATCCATTACATTAAAACAATGTGAGAAAAGATGAGACATGATTTTATGAGCTGGAAGTAATGGCACTGATCTTTTTACTTGAATCCTGGCTACATGAACACATTTTGTATTTTTACTGGCAAAAGGTCACTTCTAGAAAAATATACAGTATTATCCCCCTCACTGCACATTTTGCCCATTCTCCAAGGGCATGATTTCACACTTGTGGTAGATTAAAACCATTTGCAGATGACTCCACCAGCAGTTTATTGATGTGAGACAATGGGCGTGGGGTTACCAGTCAAGAAAAAACTAGCTAAAAGAACAATTTAAATACAATGGCTTGTAGAAAACAGATTTAATTCCAAGTCAGACATATCTATGTACTCACAACTCGATGTGTAGCTCCAGACACAGGAATCCAGCGTGTAATTGCTAACAGTCTCTTTTCCTCTCTAAGCAAGGTATATTTAATTAATACCACTACAGAAGAGATTCTTTTTGGACAAGTCTGACATATTTATCATTGGAGGTCTGGTTAAGGCAATCTGGAGTTCGTCAAACACAATGTCTAAACACTAACCTACCAGATGTGTGAGGTTTGTGTTTTTTCTGTTCGAGGCAGCAGTTCCCATCAGCGAGCAAAAGCAATTACTAGAGGTTATCACAGGTCATCAAGCGCAGAGCAGATTTGAGTTTCCTCTCGTTCCCTCCACTCAAACCTCTTCAGATTGTGTTTTCTTCCTCTTGGTATAAAGAACTCTACAAAAAAACAATTCTATCCTGAGAGTATAAATGGTTAACAGCGAATAAGAATGTTTTCGCCTCTAATCTGTATTGATGTTTTTGGACATGTTATATGTAACATCTTTCTGTCTGTTGCCATCCCAGCTTGCACTGCCTCACCATGCGGTAACACGATCTAAATGCAGTCCAGATGTACTCCACCAATTGGTCTAATTCCTTCAAGCCTCAATATTTTACATTACATATATTAATCATCTGAGGCATGTCACAGATTTCAGCACTGATAACATCCCTGGCTGACTCATTGTTCCAATCAAACTAGTGAAGCGGTTAACCAAACACCGCTGAAAAAAGAAAGACTTATCACAATCTGTTACTCTCAAGTGACAACATTAAGTGCTTCCACCTTTAGTTTATGAAGGCGTGGTTTCTGTTATTCGATTTAAAGATCCGATCACACGTAGAGGTTTTTCCAGACGCTTTTGTTTTGCATAAATTTAAAGTAAGGTCACACAAAAATATGATATCATCATCAAGGAACCACAGCTTAAAAACCTTGGCTTATCAAAGTTCAGAATTGAATTATTCTAAATAATCAAGGTGTGGTGTTTCCTCAGTTAAGAATCTAAACATGGTGATGTAGAGTTTTTCCCCATCAGCTTGCCAAGGTGATCTATTGCTCTTGGATTGTTACATTCCACTAGCAAAAACAGTCGAGCAGTTTTCCATTAACACAATCACCATAAACTGGATTCAACCCGGTGTTCCTCATAGGCAAAAGCTGCTTTCTATTCTCTATCTGAAGACATTGTCATTGCAGTTCATGAAGAGCCCTTCTCTTGTCCACAGGCTGAAAGCCTCTCTCCAGGGTCCTGAAGCATGGGCTCTGGGCCTAGAGCTGGTCCGGGGCAAGGGGCCAAACATATCATAAGCCAGTGCCCTCCCTGTAGGGCCCCACAATCAGTCCTCCTCAATGGCGCCATCATCATGCACCTCTCTGTAGGCTGCCATTGGGCCTCCTTCTGGGTTGTAGCTCTCCATCCTGATACTAAGACCATCTGCCAGCTTCTGGGCAGCTTGCTTGGCCTGCAACTCCTGAAATAAACAGTACACACAATAACATGAATGTCCTACTTCCTGAATACGGAAGGAGATGGGAACACCCACACAAAAGTAGCAGACATGTTTATGTCTCTTCTTTTTCTTTGGGATAAAACTTTGTCTGAGGCCTTAGTAGTGTTAAGGTAAAATCCCTTTAATTGTTGCACAAACCTAAGGGCATCTTGGAAATTACGCTCCGTTATCTCTTGTGAGAGAGACATATTCAGCCTACCTCATACTTTCTGGTCTGCTCTTGCAGAAGGGCAGTTGACTCCTCTATTGACAGCAGCTGGGCAGGACTGTGGTGCAGGGGTGGAAGTCTAGCTGCAGTGATGTCATCCAGGTGCTTTCTGTCTTGCAGTTTTCTGGCTTCTGCAGTAAGTGGTGTGGTACTGCCAGAGCTGTGACTAGGTGATGAAGATCCTGATTTTACTGTTATTCTGAAAGGCAATTGAACACAAAGCTCAATTTTGAGGACTCATTTAATTATAGACCTTTTGCATGACAAACCACACTTATCCCATGTTTCTTTTCTTTTTTTAAATACACAATTACTGAGATGTTTGTTTAGAATTGTGATTCAGTCCTAAATGTTCTGTTGGTTGTATTTTGTTGTCACATGAAACAGAAAGTGCTTCTGGACCAGTGTTGTTTACATCTTGCAAAATGGTCTATAGGCAAATTTCTGAAGCTGCATACTTTTAGAATACTAGCAAAACTGGTCAAATGGAGACTTGAAGCCACACCAAGTAGGCTATGAAGTTAAACATCCATGAAATTATTCTAGATTAGCAATGTTAATAATACAGTTTTTAAAGGTCCAGTGTATGACATTTAGAGGCATCTAGCGGTGAGGTTGCGAATTGCAACCAACGGTTCACTCCACCACTCCCTTTCGATGCACTATGGTGGCTGACACAGGGCTAAGATGTCGTCACGTTTTCGCTTCTTTTTCTGAAGGAGATTGCGTATTTATGACTTGCGCGCTGTAGAGCAGTTTGTCCGTTTAGGGCTACTACTTTAGAAACAACATGGTTAATTCCATGCAAGGGGACCCGTGGTTTATGCAGATAGAAATAGCTCATTCTAAGGTAATAAAAACATGACGCTTCATTATGTAAGGTATAAGTTTATACACCTCTGAAGACAGTTCTGTATATTATACTGCATTTCTGTCAATAGACTCATTCATTACAATAAAAGCATGATACAGTAGTTTCACTCACTGGTTTGGTTTGAATCTTGCCTTTCTTGAATATACACTCTTCTCTGTCTTCTCCATGACTTCTATATAATGTGGCTTCTTCATTGGTTGACTACCCAGAATGGTGTTACTAGGAGGCAGGTTTGTCTTGTCTTGATGTGAGCCATTGTTACTCTTAGCAAGTGTAAATTGTTCAAATGCCTCCACAAGTCCCGTGTCCTGCATCAGCAACGCTGGTGCATTTTCGCAGGCTGTTTCTAGTGTTTCAGTGGCAGCCTGTGGTTGGGATGCTGAAGACCCATTTTGGTCAAACAGTATTTTTTGACCATTAGTGTTCTCACCAGCTTCCTTTTTGTCTTGGAATGAGGTGTCCAAAGTTGAGTCTAAATCTGTACTTCGCTTGGAAAAGGCTTGCTGATATTTAGCTTGAAACTCTGCTCGGGCAGACAGTAAACTTGCTTGTTTCCTCTCGTCCTCCTCCAGATGTCCAAGAGCAAGACTTACTTTCTCCACAAAGTCAGCAATCATCCTTCCTTTATCAGGGAGCCTCTGAACAAATCTCCTAGCAGATCACAGACGTTAAACAATTTAAACAAATGGTTTCAGTTTGTACCCTGTAGGAATGCACTGGTTGATGTGATTTTACTCAGTAACTGCAGTTTATACACATCATTTCTGTGTGGCAGCAGAAGATCTGGAATGATCCAGAATATTTAATCATGATCGCCATCTAACGTTAGCCATCTTAACTGCTCTACCCACTTCGAATAGTGGAAGATACAAGACAATAGTAAATTCGTAAAATATAAAAATTACTTACTTATTAGAAAGTAACTTCTGTTGTCGTGACAGTATCTCAAGGAGCTCATCTTTACTCTTGCTCCTCAGATCACCCACTTGCCCCTGCGGCGCTGTCCACGCTGCCGCCATGATCAAAACAGCGAATAATAAACAAAAGAAACCAACAAAAGTCTAACACTGACACCTACAACACGTTGTATTTACTGATTTAATACTGTTGACATCCGACGCAACATGCCACAAATGCCGCCATGTGTTAAAATAAGCAAAGCCAATGAAGCCAGCGATGACAATGCCACAAAAACGACACAATCATTACAAAATAAAAGACCTTCACAAACTCATGGAGCGTTTTGATCTTTTGTATTGCATGAAATGGAATGAACACATAATACACGAATGACGAATAAAACAACAACAACAATAATAATAATAATAATAATAAATAGAATTAACAGAGGGGACAAAATCAAACAAACAAATAAGCAACAGAAATGACAATTATTGGAGCGAGTTGTTCAGCAGCGTGATGTTCTTACTGTGTCTAAAATGTCAATTTATATTAAACGTTTACAAAATGTATATTTTGTTCATACACACTTATTAAGCCCAACGACAATACTAAATTTAAAGAGGACAAACTGTCAAACTCATGCTTTTATAACAACCACTGCGCTCTGTCGTCATCTGGTGGTTATCCACGTAACAGAAACACAAGCTGCGTTCCATTTGATAGGGTTCCTACTCAGTGTTCACTGCTCCCTACTCCCTGAGCACGGGATACCCGTGCAACGTCATCAAAGAAAGGCAACGGCAATGCGCAGATTATAATATAAATAAATATTGTAACTACTTTTAAATTGTAACAGGGCGAGTTTGAATATACAACTGCCCTTGACTACTCCACTCCAATTTCGGTTTGGGTATGAGTTCCCATGTGGATTTCCCTCACAGTCACTCAAATAAATGAATGCACTTAAAGCAGAGTATAAACAAGGCATTACTTTTTTATTTAACAGGTTTTAGATTGATCTGACCTTGCATCAACACTAGCCAAGCTTGCCTGACCAGAACCAGTGGCTTCAAAGGGTAACAAATATTTTTCCAAAGTAAAGTGAAAATGAAGCAAAACCAAACCCAGTGTTTCACACCACACTAACACACAAGCACAAATTAATGTGGACACATCATTACTACTTTACACTCAAATAAATGGAAATAATTAGATTCCCCCCAGCCACTGTATGCCAGGTAGATATTAATAATGGCTTAGTTAATGAACAAAACCTTCCTATAAAAGAGACAGTGTAATGAATTAGTCATGGGCCAGTAATAAATAACCAAACAAAATACCAAAATAAATAAATAAACAAATATCCCACAATGTACACAACAAAAATAAAGGCAGGGAAAACAGTGATCAACACTTCAAAGAAAAAAATAATATTACAGTAAAATAGACCCATGCATCAAAGCTTTTTTACAAGAGTGGGGGCAGGGGAAACAGCCTGTACTCACTGAGCGGAAGATCTTGCCAAAGGATGTTCAGCAGTTGGTAAAGCAGTGGTCTCGGATAAGAGAAGTGGATGGGGTCCTTTATAGGACTGTTCAGGTACAGCCCTCTAGAGACCTGGTGTGGCAGCTGCTGCTGCCTAAGGTGCTCCAAGTTAAAGTGCTCACCAGCCTCCATAACAATCAGATTTTTGCAATTGACTTTACCGTTTTGGATAGAGCTAGTAATGGACAAGAACATGTTTTAGTTGTATGGATGTCTTTTCTCAGTTTACACAGGCGTACCCCACTCCTGATCAAAGGGCGAGTACAGTGGCAAAGATCTTGACTGATGGTTTTGTCAATGGGGTGCCGAAAAGGATTCATTTGGACCAGGGCGGTAGTTTTGAGGAAGAGTTGTTGAAGCATTTGTGTGATCTGTATGGGATAGCGAAAAGTAGGATGAACACATACCATCCTGAGGGTAATGGTTAATGTGAAAGATTTAATTGATCTTTGCATGACTTACTTCTTACTTTGCTGCCCGAGAAAGTGGCCACAATTGCTCCCCCAACTCCTTTTTGTGTATAATAATACTACGGTACATCAGTCAACCCAACACTCCCCTTATGAGCTGATGTTTGGACAGAAGCCCAAATTACCTGTTGATCAGCTTTTAGGTAATAGTGATGAAATGGAAGAGGATCGCACCCCAGTAGATTGGGTTGCTCAGCATCAGGAGTATTTGACTTCCATTTATGCTAGTGCTCGAAGACATCTGGAGGTGGCAGCTGAGCGCCGTATGGGTGACTGTCCTGAGTCTGTATCTACATTGCCCCCTGGTACTTTAGTACATTGTAAAAATCACTATCAGGGCCACCATAAGATCCAGGATGTTTGGAGCTCTACAGTATACGAGGTTGTGACTTGTTGTGATGAGGGGGTACATTGTATAAGATAAGACCTCGAGAGATGGAGGGCCCTATTAAAGTCATGCATCGCTCAGAGTTTAAGTTAGTCTTGTTGGGCAGGGGTACGCCCTGTCAACTTAATTGCAGTACCTCTGCAGCCTCTCTTGGTGTTAGAGGCACATATAGTTCTGAGGTGGTAGGTAGCCAAACACAAGTGGCCATGATTCACACAAGAACAGGTGGCCAAGCTGATGCTAGCTTTTACAGCATATATACAAGGCAAAACCTGTGGGAAAGGGTTTGCTCATTGTATGAGAAACTGCTGAATTTGTGTAGAGCAGAGGCGGCCTCTCCAGAGGCGGAATATGCCTTCTCTGATATGTGGGCGGTCATCCGGTCCAGCCTCGGACCGCAGAGAAGACGAGGACGGGTACAGGTGCGCTGCAATTGCCTGCTCAATGGGGGGGAATGCGCACATCCACCAAGGTGAAAATGGCCGATCCTGAAGCGTGGGTGCATGCCGATTGGAACACAGACCACGTTTCCACCACCTCCTCGTGAACATCGGGAAAAAGGGGCGTGCTTTTCTTTGCCTAACAAAATCAGTGCTGGCAGTTAGACTCGAAGAGAGCCTCCTCCGCATGGGCCAGATCCAGGCAGAGCACGCAGTGTCCATGAGTGTTCTGTGGGTCGATGGGACCGGAACATAAGGCACACACAGGCATGCTGGAACACACGAGCAGAAGGATCCTAGTTCTTCCTCTTCTCCTGGGTGTATCCTCAACAGCATGCGAAGTTAAGTGAAGGAGAAAGATTCTGAGGTTATGCAGTCCAGACGGTGTACTATATAGGGGTGGTGGCCACGCCCCTAAGTGCTGTCTTGGCCGACATTGGCCAGTTCCATTTTCATTTCTACTGGCCTTGCGCAATAAGGCTTCATTATAGGTTTAGAGAAGGGGATTCCCCATAGCGTTTCCCCATAGCAAGGTGATGGGAACACTAAGATTTTAATAATAACAAAACATACACGAAACAAAAACACCCACAATGGGGAAAACGAACTAAAAATGAACTCCAAACAAAAGACTTCCCACACGGGGGCAAAAAACAAAAGAGACAGGATACTTTAACTACAAAAACTAAGACACGACTTGATACTTAATAACATCCAGACAAGGGGCAAGGTAATCCACAAGGCAGGGTAACAGGAACACGAGCAAGGAACAGAAACAAGACAGCATAGCATACAACCACAAAAGCATAGGGTACAGGAACACAGTACAATCCACGAGCACAAGACAAAGAAACATGAGGGCATTTATAGGCAAGACAAACGAGGGATAATTACACAGGGCAGGTGAGGAACATTAGACACGAGAGGGAAGCAATACATGAAACGAGAGGGGCGGGGCCAATGACGAGACACGAGAAAACACATGAGATGTAAAACATACACAACTCATGGCTTTCTCACATAAAACCTAAGGGCTCTGTCCCGATCCTGCCACATGACTAGAAATTCATAAACAAGAAGGTAGGACCGTGACAGAGCCCCCCCCCTTAATGAACATCTCCAGGTGTTCACCAAGGGGTGGACTAACAGGACATGACAGACTGCAACAAGGACAAGACCCAAACAGACATGGCAACAAAGCCAAGGGGCAGACAAGCAATAATAATAAAAGGGTTGGGGTGTGACAATAAAAATAACAAACATGGGAGGGGGGGTGGGGAAACAACAGAGTTCAAGGGGGGAACAGTTCTAATCCCCGGCTGCGCTCGAGGGCGTGGAGTCCTGGGGGACTTTTAAAACGTTTAGATGTAAGTTATTTCATGTCTGACATTGAGATCTCTGGCAAAATTTAAATGCTAAATTAAGATGACCTTGCAGCATTCATGGATTCATGGCCCTGTGAGCTGCATTAAACAGTCTCTTAGATTTACTTTTAAAAATTTGACATGAAAATTATGTTATGTTAGATATAAAGTAATTTAAATATTTGAAACGATGTATAACAGAGGGGTGCCCTATTTGCCCTGTACAACCAACCTACACCTCATTCAGTTCGTTTACGAACGAGATGACTATCCCTGCGTTCCAACTGGAATATATCACCTTCCGAATGGCACTTCGGAGTGACAACAATCATGGCCGCCATACTGAAGGGTTGTTCCAAACCGAAGTGCTCATAACTGGCCACTTCAAAGGGCCCTTCAGAATGAAGGATTTCGAAGGGTACAACTGATGGTCACTTCGGGCTCCCATGATTCTTTGTGCAGATTCTTTGCGTGGTGACGCTGCCTTCTCATGGGCACGGGATGATGACACAGAATGGCACTTCAAGAAACAGTTGTTTGGTCCCCTACAGTCTTTAACCCTTCACAGCTCTCACTCCGGAGGCTTAACCATTCGAAGGGCTTAGGGCATAGGGATGAGTCCTTCGAAATGGAACGCAGGGACTGTCGTTCCCGAACGAGGATCAGAGGTTCCTTTCGTTCTTGTACGAACGAGATCTTTATCGTTCAGACTCAAAACACCGGCTCGTTCGTTCAGTGAAGGGCGTATTCATTCAGTACATTCAACCAATCATATGCTCTTGTCAAAGCTCACACTCGAACACCATTGGCTCGTGCTTTAGACATTCTTTTAAGGCAAGACACTCTTTGTGCTCGAGGGAGAGATTTCAGTGAACGAGAAATATGAGTCAATGCATTTCGTGAACGAGAACGATTCGTTCAAGAACGTAATATATGCCATTGTCAAATTGTTTGGCGCGCTGGTGGTTGTTGGTCGCTGGAAGAACAAAGAGCCAGCGTCGTTGTCTAGCCCTATTTGG
Source organism: Triplophysa rosa (assembly GCF_024868665.1). Classification (NCBI taxonomy): domain Eukaryota; kingdom Metazoa; phylum Chordata; class Actinopteri; order Cypriniformes; family Nemacheilidae; genus Triplophysa; species Triplophysa rosa. The sequence continues at coordinate 16,539,526 of NC_079890.1, read as the reverse complement.
GTGTGCGTGTTATATGTGGTGGGCTGCTTATACATTCATTGGACAAGCAGTGGATGTTAAAGCCCGATTTTTACTTTTGCGTCGGAACTACACCGTAGTCTCTACACCGTAGTCTCTACACCGTAGGCTACATGTCGGTTCTCATTTATACTTCTACTTCGTTGTCCACGTCGACATGGCAATGAACACTAGGCGTCAGTGTCCACGCGCGTGTTGCTAGTGTAACCAAGACAAGAGCTGAAGAAGAAGCAGCTCATTTGAGAAGCATTAGCAGTGATAACGGCAAGTAAACAGTCACCTTTGCTGCAGATTTGAGATGTTAGATACAGAAGCACAAATAATTTACTTTTGAGTAAACATGACTCTATCGCAGAGTTTTTTTTACCTGAGGGAGGGGTTCAAACAGACCAATCACAGCGCTTGTGGTCCGCATAGGGTCCGCGTTGAGTTGACGCGTTGTTACATTTTTGGAGAGGTGCGCGTCAGGCTACTGCGTAGGGTACACGGCTCTGCCTATAGGCTACGGCGTAGGTCCTACGCACGAGTATAAACTAAGCTTTATCAGTGATAGCGGCAAGTTAACAGTAACTTTTGTTGCAGATTTGAGATTTTAAATACAGAAGCACAAATAATTTACTTAGATAATTCATTCGGAAATGCGTTTGAGTAAACATGACTCTGTCGCAGAGTTTCTTGACCTGAGGGAGGGGTTCAAACAGACCAATCACAGAATTTGCTGTCCGGTGTAGGGTACGCTGCTCTGCGTAGGCTATGGCGTAGGTCCGACGCAGAACCATAAATTGGCCTGTGTATATGCATCTCGAATATTGTTGCTGCTTATATTGTTGCAGCGACGAATGATTGAAAGATTGGCTCAGTGCGCGGCATGGAACGCCAAAACGCATGTCTCTCTCTTTGGAGTTGCGCATGCATTCAAAGAGCCGTGTCTGCTCTTAAAGGGCTAGTTCACCCAAAAATGAAAATTCTGTCATCATTTAATCACCTTCAGGTTGTTTCAAACCTGTTTTAATTTCTTTGTTCTGTTAAACACAAAAAGATATTTGTAAGAATTTTCAGTTCTGTGACATCATCCACTACCATAGTATGAAAAAAAATTTTTTTTTTTTTTTTTTTTTTATTTTAATTTTTTTTTTTTTTATTAAAAAAATTTTTTTGTTTTTTTTTTTTTCTTTTTATTTTTTCTTTTATGGTAGTCAATGATGTCACAGAATTGAATATTGCTAACATTCTTCCAAATATCTTTCTCTGTGTTCATCAGAGCAAAGTAATTTAAATGGGTATGAAATGACATGAGGCTGAATAAATTATTTTTGGGTGAACTTGTCATGATAGGACGACAGAACCCAAGCGCAGGCAGTAGGATGGTGACAAGGACGTTTATTAACAAAATAACACAAAACAAAACCCATGGGGGGGGGGGCAAAACAACAATAACAGGGAATAATAACTCAGATTCGACAGAACATAGACTAACTGAAACTGGACTAAACTAAAACACCACTTGACATGAACTATAACTATACAACTTACTAAGACTTGACTTGATCTGATAATCCACAGAGCAAGAAATGACGAAACGTCATACACAGAGTACAAGCAAAATGAACCAGCACAAGACAGTAAACACGAGGCCATTAAATAGGGAGACTAACAAAGTGTAATTAACAAGGGACATGCTTCTCTGTTATACTTGAGTCCGGCTCCACACCACATGTCTCCACAAGTGCATCTGGCAATATGGACGAGGCTTGACGCACACGCGCACCCTGTGTCAACTCACGCCTGGCTCTGCATTTCAAACAAATGTAAATTCTAACTGCTTTACTAATTTCACTTTGATGAAATTAAACATTCAACACATTTTCTACTTGTTTTTAAAATTCTCAATAGGCATAGGCCTACTTCAAAATTAATAAATCAAACTGTGTAACCTATTTACCATTTTAACAGTTCACTAATACAATAGATCATTTTATGGATTTAAGGGTTATAATGGGTGTTGTATTTGTTTTAATGAAAACTATAATAGTGTACATTGGTATTTGGATTCTATTGGTGTGGTGTAATCTGGCAGTTGGCAACCTATAGAACAACAGTAATTCCTATATCAATAATACCCAAAACTGCAAAAATGAATTTTGTAATGGTTTTAATGGAAACGATTAGAATTTCTCTAATGGTTTTGATTGTTTTTTTTCAGCAGGGTAACTATACACATACTGTGCGGCACACTATTGACAATATTGAGTTGAAGCTTGATTTAGAAACATTAAATCGCAAATCGCAATCGCAATATCTGTCAAAAAAAATCGCAATTAGATATTTTCCCCAAATCGCACAGCTCTATCATATAGCTTACCACAGTATACAGAGCTAAGTTTTTTTTTTTTGAAAGAGTAGAAAAGAGATAGAAGTCAGAACTGATCAGTCAGGTGTTGACAGAAGAGATGTGTTTTCAGACGGTTCTTAATGATGGCTACAGAATCTGCTGATCTTGTAGCAGCGGGCAGATCATTCCATAGATGTGGAACTGATCCCGAGAAGGTACGTGAGAGAGATTTTTTACCTTTTTGGGATGGCACCACAAGACGTCGTTCGTTTGCAGAGCGTAGGGATCTGGCGGGTATATAAGTCTGCATTAGCGAGTGAAGATAATGGGGTGCCAAATCAGTGGTGGTCTTGTAGGCCAGGAGCAGAGTCTTGAATTTGATTCGAGCGACTATAGGGAGCCAATGTAACTTAGTGAAGAGAGGAGTGACGTGCGCTCTCTTCGGTTCATTGAAGACCACTCTTGCCGCTGCATTCTGGATCATCTCTAGAGGTTTGGTTGAATGCACGAATAAGCTTCTCTGCGTCAGCAACACATAGAATATTTCGTAATTTGGCAACATTTCTAAGGTGGAAGAAGGCTGTTTTTGTGACATTTGAGAAGTGATTTCCAAATGACAGGTTGCTGTCTAATGTAACGCCTAGGTCTTTAACTGTATTTGTTGGAGTAACAGTGCAGTTAGATGTGATCTTACTGTGCATTCACACCACCAGCAACACCCAGCGACAAAGCGAGGCGATTTCATTTATTTTAATGGAGAGCTAGCGACTTCCGACGACACGCGGAGCTCACGTCATCTGTCTCTTGTCAGTTACTGCAGAGTTTGTTTATAAATGTTACTAGAGCAACCAATGCTAGAAACTCCTTCTAACGACCTTGTAGCAAGAGACTAGCTACACCTAGCAACAGAGTCGCTGGCGGTGTTAACGCACAGTTAAACCATGTTTGTCTCATCTCGCAGCCGTAATCATTCCTAAGGTAAATAACATAACATAATTAAAAAGAACTGCTGCTGCTTACACTTTTACATTAGATTGTATAATAATATCAAAATGGACGAATCCTTACACGCATATGAAAACTACTTTTTAATTATTGCACAATAAAATACAATTAAATACATTCATCATCTCGAGTGTGAAGCCTATATAATAACAATGCTACAAAAAGTAAAGTAACATATTAACGTGAAGCAAACCACAGTATTTAATATAATTAACAATAATTAAATAAACTTTCACAATGCACAAAAGGCATATGTAAACTCGTCCGTTGTTTTGTTAGTTGGGTGATTTTCCCTTTCCACTTCCGGCGAAGTGATGTATCAATGTTCCCTTATTCCCTACACTGTTTGCAGTGCCCTTCGAACTGAACATGTTCGCTCCCTTCGGATTGGAATCTCACTAAAGTTGGTAGAACACCCTGTGAAGTCCACTTCGAAGTCCATTTACAGCCAAATGGAATGCACCTGTTTCAGGTATTTTGGGTAAATTTCAACTCGCGGAATAAAAAACAACCTGCGGAATCAGTTTAAAAGTAGCCCAATTAAAGAGAATATTTTAAGGCGGTAATATTGGGTCAGGATCTGTTTTGCCAGCTGCCAGGATTCTACCCCCTTTAAACTTGATTTTCAAGGCCACACACACTACATGTTACAGATGACTGGATAATATTTCAAGGGGGGTAATATTGGGGCAGGATCAGTTTTGCCAACATGCCACAATTCTACCCCCCAACTATGCACATATTAACAATTAGCATGGACACAAGCAACACTGTAAGTCTCATGTAGAATTCTGTCATATTTACATAGATATGCTAAAATTTCAAGGCCACAAAATACCTGTTTCACATGACAGATTAATATTTCAAGAGGGGTATTATTGTGGCAGGATCTGTTTTGCCCACCTGCCAACCCCTTAAACTTATGCATGGTTGCACATATTGACAAAATACATGTTACACCTAGGCTTGTGTATTATTAACTCATCTCTGACATTAGGACATGTGCCTAAAGCATATAAAGTGGCTGTTATAAGGCCCCTTGTCAAAAAAACCCAACTCGACCCTAGAGAACTAGGGAACTACAGGCCTATATCGAATCTACCTTTCATATCTAAAGTTTTGGAAAAAGTAGTTTCAACTCAATTATGCTCCTTCCTCCAAAGGAATGACATCAATGAAGAATTCCAGTCTGGATTTAGAGCATGTCACAGTACAGAGACTGCTTTGATCAGAGTTACAAATGATCTGCTATTGGCGTCTGACCGAGGTTGTATCTCGTTATTGGTGCTGCTAGACCTTAGTGCTGCATTCGATACCATTGACCACAGCACACTCCTACATAGACTCGAAAATTATGTCGGCATTAAGGGAATAGCTTTGAAATGGTTTAAATCTTATTTATCCGACCGTTTTCAATTTGTAGCAATAAACAATGAGGTGTCACGCAAATCGCAAGTCCAGTACGGTGTACCACAGGGCTCAGTCTTAGGGCCTCTGCTCTTCGCATTATACATGCTACCTCTAGGAGATATAATAAAGCGACACGGAGTTAGCTTTCACTGTTATGCTGATGATACTCAACTTTATATTTCCTCGAAGCCTCATGAAACACAGCAGTTCCATCGAATAATGGAATGCATAGTCGATATAAAAAACTGGATGAGTAACAACTTTTTATTACTGAACTCGGACAAAACGGAAGTGTTACTTATTGGACCGAAAACTGCTATAAGTAACAACCAAGAATACTGTTTAACTATTGACGGATGTTCCATAAAACCCTCGTCGTCAGCAAAGAATCTTGGCGTTCTATTCGATAGTAATCTGTCATTTGAGAGCCACGTCGCCAACACCTGTAAAATTGCGTTTTTCCATCTTAAGAATATATCTAAACTAC
>NC_079890.1:16458174-16532578 GCF_024868665.1 Triplophysa rosa | reverse complement strand
TGTTCCAGTGTACACACGAGAGCGCGCGCGCGTGTTGCGCGCCCCCGCGCGCGCACACACACACACACACACACACACACACACACACACACACACACGTAGGCATCTCCACATGGGGAACGGGATCGTTTAGATCAGAGTGCGCATTCCTACGCAGCATACACGCAGTGTACTTTTATCCGGTTGATGAAAAATAAACAAATACACGTTCAAAAAAAATCTATATATTTTCGCGGTATTTGAAAGTGCACGCGATAACAACATCGTGCTAATCCATTACCGCAATTAATCGCAATACCGAATATCGGCATATGTCTAGTTACACCACATTCGTAGTTGTAATGGATGCACAAATGGTCAAAACAATTAGTTTGATGCGTGCAAACTAGGGTTGGGCGATGTCTAACAAATTTACATCGTACGATGCCTACAGTGAAACATCGCGATGGACGATGACATCGGGGGCGAGGCGGGGGTTATATCAGTTTGCTAGATGGCCATCTGACACAGTGACAACAGCACCTACTAGGGTCACAGAATACGACGGTCACAGAATTTGCTGTAACACCGGCCCAGCATCGTGATGGCTGTCAGCCATCAGCGATGGACGATGTCATCGTCTATTGGCCCAACCCTAATGCAAACAAGCAACACTGTATGTCTCATGTAGAATTTCTTCATATTTACATAGACAACATTTCAAGGCCACACACACTTCATGTTACACATGACAGACACATGCAGAATTTCTTCATATTTACATAGACAACATTTCAAGGCCACACACACTTCATGTTACACATGACAGAATAATATTTCAATTTCTTCATATTTACATGAAGAATTCTTTATATTTACATGTCAGGATTCTACCCTCTCAAGCTTATGCATGGATGCTATCAAAAATAGAACAATACTCCAAGGCACTCGTATGGTATAGTTAAAAAGCCTTTAATAGACAGGGCTACATGGTTTAAAAATATGAAAGAGTAAATATTAAAATATTTAAAATATTTTTAAACCATGTACCCTGTCTATTAAAGGCTTTTTAACTATACCACACGAGTGCCTTGGAGTATTTTTCTATTTTTGATACGGCATTACCTCGGATTATCCAAAGAGCACCGTTGATGATATGAAGAGAACCGTGTAGCACTCTTTGCCGTTTTTGTATTTATGCATGGATGCGTTATATATAGTTATAGTTTTAGATGTGCACATAGTTAAAAACAATTAATTGGATGCATGCACACAAGCAACGTTGTATGTCTCAGGATGCATTTATTCATAATGGTATAGGCCGTGTAATATTTCAGAGGCACACTCATTACATGTTGCACTTCACAGGCTAATATTTTAGTAATATTGGGTCAGGATCTGTTTTTCCCACCTGCCTGCATTCATCCCCCTCAAGCTTACACATGCACAAATAGTAAAAAACAATTACGTTTTATGCATGCATACAGGCAACACTGTATGTTTCAGGAAGAATACATTCATAATGTCATAGAGAGAGTAATATGTCAGTGGTACACACACAAACAATATATTTTCCATTGTTAATAACAAAATAACATGTATTTATTTATCAAAATTAATTAACATTTACAAACTTTTTCAAAACAGTATTCCACTTCACATGTAAATCAATCTTACAAACTGCTTATTACACACAGGGACGAGCAGCAGCACACAAACGCCAAATTTAAAAAACGAAAGGATTACAATGTAAAAGATTATTATTGTGTAGGCTACATAAAGATAAAAATCCGGCTTGTCCGCAGATCCGTTTTCTCTTTGTTTCCTCGGTCTTTGCTCTTGGAGAAACCGTCTTTCATCATTTAACTAGCAAAAGCGGACATAAGTGCACCTGCGCTATGCGCTTATAATCATTATAAAATAGGGCTCTTTCAGTGTTCCCGGCAGTACAAAAACGTGGTGTGTTTGTTGAACAAATGCAGGAACATTTATAAGCAACTTTGGAGATTGGTTGCCAGCGGAAAGTTTCCACATTGGCAAAGTTAATTATTTTGCATTCGTATGACCATGTTTTGAATGACGGTAAATGGAGTAAAAGAGTCGATTCCGTTAACAGTGAGAGTCGAGAGTCGTTTCTTGTATTTGTCAGATGTATGACCAAAATAACAAATTATGTCTTTGAATTGAGTTCTTTCAGAAGGATTAATATGATGAGGGTAAAAATCCGGAAGTTATTTTACACTGAAGATAAATGGAAAAACAACATGTCAAAACACAAACGAGTAATAAAAAATCATAAAACCATGGATGGCCACAACTCTGTATTACTTGGTGACGTCTACTGGCATGATCACGTGACTTGTTCACAAACTCTGTGCCGTATACGGATAACGTTACAGCACTGTCGTAATTATTTTAAAACGTTTTGTTTTGGCTAGAAGGATACAGCCATAGACATATACTGTATATATAACTAGACGCTGCATTGTCCGCTGGATCGTACGTCAACGCCGCTGCCATATTGGTGAGGGCAAAAGCCGACTACAAAGACATACGAGTGAATGGTGAAGCTGCAGTTATCTGGATAAAAACACAACATCGTTTTCATTTCTCAACTAATTTTAATACTTTTCTATTTACGTGGAGTACATAAACGTTTTGGCTTCAGTTAAAGATGGTTAGACTTCAAAATGTATTTAATGTCATACGGAACTGTTAAAACTCAGGCTTGTCAAGCAATTGTTTAGGCTTAATTATTGTCTACACATCGCTAATGTGAAATAATTTAACTTAGATTAAATGCACATGATCAGAACACAGCTCGTTCACTTTAAAATCCTGGGAAAAATCTAAACAATTCGTCTTTACTATATGACTATATAACTGCTATTTCATACTTACAATGCACGGCAGTGTTATTTGATTTACTATATCACATAGGCCTACATCATGTTTTACTGCTGTAACGGGTTTACCGGATAAATAAAATAACATCTTTTATCGTCTAAAATTACTACAGAAAAAAGCCATTTCCACAGTGAAAAACATTCGTTTTTATATAACACGTACGTAAATTAAACTATATTTCCAGGGTGTTTTGTTCTATGATTCAAATAAATATTAGAAACAATCTTTAAACTACATGTCTGTTTTATTCTCGACTACTGCAACATGGTAATTTATTTTGTTGCTTGTCTTGTCTACAACATATCACTGACATGGTGCTATCTAGTGGATTCTCACGAATAACAGGCACAAATAATGGATTTCACATTTCCTTATGACAACCATTAATTTATATATATATATATATATAGTTAACCAAAGTAACTATAATCGAGACACGAAGCAACTAGAGACATGGTAAAGTTGTACTCTATACGTTTATCGNTAAACCATTGAAATATATTAAGAAATGTAATCGTGATTGTGCTTTTAATGCCGGAAAAACGCAGCTCTCCCATTGGGTTCAGTGGGCTTTTAGTGCACTGTTGCCCTCACCAATATGGCGGCGCCATTGACGTATCGCAGCAGCGGAGCGAAGCGGCCAATGCGGCGTCTAGTTATATATACTGTATATATGTCTATGGATACAGCTACCTCCACTGGGCATGCGCACTTCAATACCGCATACTTTTTGTCACTCTGACAACAGTTAATTACTTTTTTATTATTATTGTAAGTTTAGGGTTGGGGTAGGTGTAGGTGTAGGCATTAGCTAATGTAATTTATTGTAATTTTATAGCGAGATTTTGCATCACTTCCGGCCGTAGCTGCATCCCTTCTAGCCACAACGGAGTGATAGCGCCAGCCATCATCATAAGTGCACGGGTTAACGCCTGGTTGAGCTTTGCGCTCTGGCGACAACGAAAGAGGAATCATGACGAGTGGGTATTGTTTTTTTTTTTACTTATCTTTTGAAATTATACTCGCACTTATTAATATAAAACGGAGTATTTAATAGATTATTCGTTGTCACCATTAGTGCGATATCAAAGCTAACTGACTAGCCTGGTACCTTATTTTCTGTAAAGTCCCCGAAATTAAACAAAGGCATTAACCAGGCAAAGTGCAGTTTTGTGGTGGGGTTAACCGACGATAACTAATATTATTTATAAGTCAATGTTGCAAAAATATGTAAATGCTGTTAAAGAAGTTAGTTTCTCTTGGTAAAGTTGAGGTATGCTTAACATTAGCTAACTTACGTTATAATGTAACTAATAATATCAGAGTAATTGCAACTTTGAAAATATTGTAAAGGGTTTTTTGTATTAACAGAGGTTTTTGTAAGACCGGGGAGTTTTTCTAATTTCATCGATAGTTTTTCGTGGCGTTTTGCGTGTAGATGTTTATGTTATGAAAGCTCTCTGGCGCCCTCATTGCCACGTTGGCCTAGCTGCTAGCACACACCTCTGCGGCTTGAATTGTATTGTACACAGAATAATGTTTACAGATTATAAAGAACAGCTTCCTTCAACCATATTCTTCTTCAGGCTATACGGAATAGATTATAGTTAACAACTGTTACCTTTAATATGAATGTAATTTAATGTAAGATTTAACTGTTTACATTTATTCATCATGCAGATGCTTTTATCCAAAGCGAGATGAAGAAAGAAAGAGAGCTTTTAACGTTTTATCCAACAATAAATTGCCAGTTAGGGATTGGTAAGGTGAGTGTAGAATAGGTGTGTTTACGGAAAGTAGAACAGGTGTGTGCCACAATGTCATTTGAATCCTCAAAACGGCCTTAGTTTAATAAATGGTGCAGACAAAGCTCCGAATCCATGTGTGCATCTCATCCAGTAACTATTTCATGCATGAATTATGACAACCTTGGTAAGGATTCATGTGTTTTAATTGCTCTTAGCGCATGAAAAAAGATTTTGTTACACATTTATCTATTTTGCATGTTTCAATTGATTGGACATCTGAAGAGGTAGTGTCTCTCCTGTAAGTGTTTGATGTGCAACTATGCCATCAAAACCCATGCTTAAGTAAGAAATTGCATTTTTATAGCTGACTGTCCACTGTTATGATCTTTGTGCATTGAAGTGATACATTAGATCATCACTAAAGAACAGACATGCATGTTCTGTAGGGGGAAATCAGCGTGAACTTGCTCGTCAGAAGAATGCAAAGAAGCAGTCTGAACACGGCAAAGGAAAAAAAAGTGAAGACGGCCTCTCTTCAGCTGCACGTAAGCAAAGGTACAACCCAAGATCATCAAGCTTTTCTACTAAGCATACTGTTTTTGTCACTTTTTGTTAATGATCATCACCCATAATTTTATGAAAGAATTTAGAAATGTAAGGGATTTACACATGGATCCACCACCTGTAGATAGATTGCGATTCAAAGAGCGTAATTTTAAGTAAATATAATTTTGTTTGTGTATGTGTTTGTTTCAGAGATGCTGAAATCATGCAACAAAAGCAAAAAAAGGCAAACGAGAAGGGGGATCCTAAGGCTAAATAACCAGAGGAGGACATTGTGACCAACATGCCATTTTGACCAACATGGCCTGATAGTCTTTTGGTCATGAGAAATTATATTTCGTGGTGTAGATTTGTAGACCTGGACCTGGATTCTCTAATGTTTCACCTCAAAGTCTATAATGTGTTGAAAAGGGCATATCACAATACAGTGCATAAGAATTTTTTGTTGTTTTTTCTGTTTATACGTGGAGAAAAATTACAAATAATCAGAACAAGCCCAAATAAATGTCACTTTCAAAACATCTGGACTGGCATTGCTATCTCATACTTTTTAAGTGCCCTTCTTGATAAAATGTACATTTTAATTCCCACCTTGTAATTAAAAGTCATCTCTAAAATGCGTGTGTGGTACTATTTGTTTTTCTTACCTCTTTTTTTTTTCAATCGGCAGGCCTATCACTACATATATCATAAACAATTATTTTTTAAGTATACAATAATGACCATTTTCATATTTTTAGTTGGATGAAAAGAAAAAAAACTTTTGCAGTATGCCTGATGTCAACGATACATGACACAAGGCAATATCACACTCAAAATCGCATCACAAGTGGTTATATAGGACATGCATGCTATGTTATTTTTTGTGTTCTAGAGTAAACAAGCAACTTATATTTATATTAGAATAATGTTGTAGTTTCTCCAGATTATATGCTTTTCTTAATATAACAATTTTCTTTATCCGAAATAGTTACCTTTATATTTGTACGTTTTTATTACTAACATAATTGTATTATACACTGGGGAGAGAGCACTGTGTGTGGTTGTGACTATTAAAACGTGAAATCTGAAGCTTTCATCTAAAAGCAAGTTACAACTGTCTGCTAAAATAAAAGCATGAATGCAATTGAGGAAACGACATCTTTGCTGGATCTTAGAACAACTTTCCTATCAAACAACAATCCGGATCCCCTGATACTATTCCTAATTTTTTATTTAGGTGTGTCTACTCTGTACTAACTGTAGGTGGCAGTAATTGAAATTGTGAACAGCCGTGTGAGAGACGTTTACTCGCACAGCAATGGCTTCGCCGTTTCTGGAGAGTCCTGTGGATATAGGCGCTCAAATTGTAAAAAGAGCTATTCGCGAGGAAAGGGTGTTGCGAGATAGACAAAACCCACTTGCCTTCCCTGATGACTATTTATACGAGAGATACAGATTTTCGGCGGAAGGAATCGTGTATCTTTGTCGGCTTCTTGAGCGCCACATTAAAAATCCGACGCGGCGAAGTCAAGCGATCAGTGTACCTCAAATGTTATGCATTGCCTTGCGTTTCTTCACAAGCGGTACATATCTGTATGCTGTGGGTGATGCCGAAAAGATCAGTAAAAACACTGTCTGCCGAACTATCCGCCGGGTGGTCATCGCACTTCAGAGATATATAAACACTTTCATTGTGTTCCCTGGTCATTTACCCACTGTTGCCATAAAGGAGGGTTTTCATAAAATAGCTGGTAAGGTGGATTTATACACGACCCATAAATAATATTCCACATAAGGTTTTCTAAACGACATTTTTGATCATTAAAAGGATTCCCCAAAGTCATTGGAGCAATAGATTGCACACACATTGCAATTTCTAAGCCCGTTAAAGAGATTGAGGCTGACTATATTGACAAGAAATTCACTCACAGCCTCAATGTTCAGGTATGCCTTTTGTACTCTTCAGCTGACTTGTCGTCTTTGATGCGATGCAGATGTTTGCACTGTGTTCCATCTGTGTTTTACAGATGACATGTGACCATCAATGTATGGTCACAAGCTTGGATGCTAGATGGCCTGGATCAGTACATGACTCTCAAATTTTCAACGCATCAGTGTTGTATCAGCGCTTTAAGGACGGTAAGACAAAACGTTATCTATAACAACATACTTTATCTAACAAATTAACTTACTTTATTTTCTGTTAATTGACAGGGCTATATGATGGCATCTTGGTAGGAGACAGAGCATATGCTTGTCAGAGCTTTTTGATGTCTCCCTATCAGAACCCAGAGACACGACCACAGCATGACTTCAACATGGCCCTCGGTCAAACAGGGCTCATGATAAAAAGGACTTTTGGCATTTTAAAGTCACGGTTTGGATGTCTCCGTGATCTAAGGGTGTCACCAGAACGGGCATCACAGATCGTCGGTGCGTGTGTTGTCCTCCACAACATAGCTACTACAAGAAAGGAAGCAATGCCACAGGAACACCACATCCCCCCTGATGACGTTGATCCTGTTAGCCCGGATCACCCAGCTGGCAGAGCTATGCGAGATAACATAACTACACAGTATTTTTAGGTAAAATTCAATAAAGGTACACTGGAAAACACAAGAATATCTACAATTACCCAAAACCTTTGAATTGTCCAAAAACCTTCTAAATGTTAAAAATAATTAATTTATTTAAAGGGATAGTTCACCCAAAAATGAAAATTCTGTCATGATTTACTCACCCTCAAGTTGTTCCAAACTTGTATAAATGTCTTTGTTCTGTTGAACACAAAGAAAGATATTTGGACGAATGTTAGCAACTGACATTTTTGGGGCATCCTTGACTACCATAGTGAAAATGACTAACTTTCTTTGTATACAGATACGGAATAACTAGAGAGTGAGTAGTTCACGACAGAATTTCATTTTTGGATGGACTATCCCTTTAACAGATACATGCATTTAAGTAATATACACTGAACCGTATTTAATATTATTTTAAAGAGGGTGATACTATGATTCTTTTTTGAAGAAAGAAAAACAACACAAGCCTGACATTTTTAGCGGATGCAAAATTTTATTTTGCATGTCAAACTGTGAGGACTGCACTCATTTCACTTTAACATTACAAATCTTGACCAGAGTACTGTCCCAGGATGCTGACAGTGACCTACAGCTTACAAACACTGAAAGAAAAAAATAAAGTGCCTGAATGTAAAATGTTTAAAACAACAGGCAAACAATGTCAATAAAGTATAAAAGATCAAAATCTATTTACCATTCAGTACACAAAAGCTAAAAGATGGAATGTAAAATTTCACAGTTAAACTGGGTTATGTATGCAAATTATGTACCCCCAAAGATTTTGTATCAATTCCAAACCTGTTTGTAGCTCCATCACACCTCAAACGGCTTATATACCAATAAACGGCTCTTGTAACACTGGCAGCATCATACATGCTGTCCTATTTTTTTGTGTCCAAATGATCTACAATATTTGTTCTTGTGCATTACCTCACACTTTATACAAGTATTGATTAATGTTGTTTACATTGCTATTTTATTGTATTATTGTACAGTGTCATATCGATCTGTGGTTGTACATTGTTGCCAGAGTCTGTCTATTGGACCATGCTGTACTAAACACTTGTGAATGTGGTAATAATGAATGTTGACTTTTGTGCTTTACATGTTTTCATATGTACATTCAAAGGAATTAGGAAACCTTATCGTTCCTTAATGGTCATCCCTGTTCCCACATTTTATCTACAAGCACATATTCCTTCTTTGAATTTCTCCATATTCAACGTACCATAATAGACACCAGGCATTTTTAAGATGTTCTTTTTTTACATTTGAAGAAAACACCAACCTTGTTATTTCCAACATAACATGAAATTTAACTTCAGTTTTTAGAAAAAATGAAATGATTAAAAATTCAGTGCATGTTTCTGAAACGTTTAGAAATGTAACTGTGGTCTGTAATGCTGAAGCTCTAAACTGCCTGGTATACTATATGAAAACATAAGGCCTGTGCCCGGTTGCTTAAAGCACCTTAAGTGTAATTTTCCCTTAAGTGTGCCCTTAAATATACCTTAAGTTTTACTTAAGTTATTCTCCTACTGTGTTTGGTAAAGAGAAATCACCCCTTAAGTGTCACACTTAAGGGAAAAACTTAAGGTGCTTTATGCAACCGGGCACTGGTCCCATGTTCCATCTCTCCGGTTCACTCTTGTACCCGTTTCCATCTCACTACATCTCTAATCTTTAAACATGATCTTTTTCATATTATCACAACACACCGTGTGATAAAGTTTAACATTAAAAGAGATGACTGAAGACTCGAAGCAGACTTGAGGGCATTGTCTAAATTATTTCAAATCTGGCCATACACACAAAGCGTGGCACCCTGAAATGATGCGTCGAGTACCTCTGTTCTCACTCAGAGTGGCAGTATATCTGTATCCCCCCTTTCACTTGTGATCAGGGCTTTAAAGTCATTAAGTAAAGCTGCCCATTGACAACAAAGTGAACATTAGGAGAGTTACATTGTATTTGGGTGTGTTTTCCATATCAAATGCACCTATTTATACCACAGAGTCTCTGATCTCTGAACCCAAACGGACCCGTGGGCGAGGGGAAATGTCACTTATCTCCACATGACTGTCTTTAAACCCATTCTGTGGTGTTTGGGCGAGCATCTGTGCTTCCACTGAGTTCTGCTGCGGTAATGTGTTTGTGCAGGAAGTCTCTGGTGGAGAGATTATGTAGCCACAGTTTTCCTCCAATGTCTGGTAGCTTTTGTGGTCTGATGGGGAGGTTGGAAGCACACCACCATTCAGGGGTAAACTCTCCCCAGGCCTGACTGGGCTTTTCTGGGCTCCTCCAGTTTGCTCTCCCCCCCTTAGCATCTCCTTCATCCGGCCCCTCTGTCTGTACGCCAGAGACAGGCCAAACGAAAGCACGCACATGGCTAACAGCACACACACCACCGCCAGCTCCGTGCCATACGTCTTTACGCGCTGTTGAGCAGAGCGCGCCGATTCACCGGACAGGATGTCTGAAGATATGCCCTTAATTATAAAAGGTTCGTCTATCCGTCCTAAATTGGTGGTCATCTCAGACAAAGGTTCTGCTCTCACACAGTAATTGGCCAAGAGTTGCCGGAAGCCACTCTCCTCGGACCAACAAGAGAAGATCTCCTCACATCCCGCTCGGCCACTGACTACCAATCCACCATCTGGGCTCCGAAACAGGAAGTGACTAACATCTGGTTTGTACAGCCATTTTCTGTGGGCGTGGTTGGAGCGAAGCTTGCAGGGCAGCAAACGAAGAGTGTTCACAGGGACGACAATGAGCTGGCAGTCAGATGACCGTGCACTTGGGAAAGAACGTGGTAACACTAGAAAAAAAGAGAAAAGTTATGCATTGCAATGATTGAAGCAGACGATATGTGCTTGGGTGTTTTTAACAACATTTAAGTTTACCTGTGATCTTGGAGTCAGTATGAAACAGTGTGCCGTTACATTTTGATATGGTGTCTGCCGTCTCTATATCCTGCTGCCAATGTCTGAAACATAAATAAGATGGTTAAAAGCAGTAGTAAATGCAACTCCCTTTTCCATGCTTTTTGGTGAAAAGAATCAAAGAGAGACCTACTTTTGTTTTGGGGTTCCTGTGACATCAGCGCAGTATTCAATTCTATGAGAAATGCAGGTTGAAAATATAAACCAACTTCAGTGTTTTCCTCTTGATAACAACTTTATTTTAAATAATAAAGAGACCATTTAAATATAAATAAAACAACACACAGTAATGTTGTATAAAGTGAGTTTATTCAAACAGAATAAAGTGCAAACTGCAAAAAAGCAACTTTTGTTAACTGCTTTTAAATATACTTATGTCTGTACAACGCTAGTACTACAATTCATGTTATTATTATTATTATTGTTTGAATATCAAGCCAAGCCAGTGTGTTAACTATTATAGCAAGCTAAACATTTATAAACAGCAAATTCACTCGCACTTTTGTTCTGCCACACTGTCAAATTTCATTACTCGGCTTACTTTTAACCCAAAATATTTCCATACCTCAGACTTCACCCTTTCAGAAGGGGGATAAATCGTCGGCAGCGTTCCTCCATCCGCCATGCTTCCTCTCCGTGTGGTACTGTTTACATCAGAGTGCGCACGCGTCTTTTGCGCACTCTTATATATAAGAGTGCGCACTCTTATATATATATATATATATAGTTAACCAAAGTAACTATAATCGAGACACGAAGCAACTAGAGACATGGTAAAGTTGTACTCTATACGTTTATCGTAAACCATTGAAATATATTAAGAAATGTAATCGTGATTGTGCTTTTAATGCCGGAAAAACGCAGCTCTCCCATTGGGTTCAGTGGGCTTTTAGTGCACTGTTGCCCTCACCAATATGGCGGCGCCATTGACGTATCGCAGCAGCGGAGCGAAGCGGCCAATGCGGCGTCTAGTTATATATACTGTATATATGTCTATGGATACAGCTACCTCCACTGGGCATGCGCACTTCAATACCGCATACTTTTTGTCACTCTGACAACAGTTAATTACTTTTTTATTATTATTGTAAGTTTAGGGTTGGGGTAGGTGTAGGTGTAGGCATTAGCTAATGTAATTTATTGTAATTTTATTGCGAGATTTTGCATCACTTCCGGCCGTAGCTGCATCCCTTCTAGCCACAACGGAGTGATAGCGCCAGCCATCATCATAAGTGCACGGGTTAACGCCTGGTTGAGCTTTGCGCTCTGGCGACAACGAAAGAGGAATCATGACGAGTGGGTATTGTTTTTTTTTTACTTATCTTTTGAAATTATACTCGCACTTATTAATATAAAACGGAGTATTTAATAGATTATTCGTTGTCACCATTAGTGCGATATCAAAGCTAACTGACTAGCCTGGTACCTTATTTTCTGTTAAGTCCCCGAAATTAAACAAAGGCATTAACCAGGCAAAGTGCAGTTTTGTGGTGGGGTTAACCGACGATAACTAATATTATTTATAAGTCAATGTTGCAAAAATATGTAAATGCTGTTAAAGAAGTTAGTTTCTCTTGGTAAAGTTGAGGTATGCTTAACATTAGCTAACTTACGTTATAATGTAACTAATAATATCAGAGTAATTGCAACTTTGAAAATATTGTAAAGGGTTTTTTGTATTAACAGAGGTTTTTGTAAGACCGGGGAGTTTTTCTAATTTCATCGATAGTTTTTCGTGGCGTTTTGCGTGTAGATGTTTATGTTATGAAAGCTCTCTGGCGCCCTCATTGCCACGTTGGCCTAGCTGCTAGCACACACCTCTGCGGCTTGAATTGTATTGTACACAGAATAATGTTTACAGATTATAAAGAACAGCTTCCTTCAACCATATTCTTCTTCAGGCTATACGGAATAGATTGTAGTTAACAACTGTTACCTTTAATATGAATGTAATTTAATGTAAGATTTAACTGTTTACATTTATTCATCATGCAGATGCTTTTATCCAAAGCGAGATGAAGATAGAAAGAGAGCTTTTAACGTTTTATCCAACAATAAATTGCCAGTTAGGGATTGGTAAGGTGAGTGTAGAATAGGTGTGTTTACGGAAAGTAGAACAGGTGTGTGCCACAATGTCATTTGAATCCTCAAAACGGCCTTAGTTTAATAAATGGTGCAGACAAAGCTCCGAATCCATGTGTGCATCTCATCCAGTTACTTTTTCATGCATGAATTATGACAACCTTGGTAAGGATTCATGTGTTTTAATTGCTCTTAGCGCATGAAAAAAGATTTTGTTACACATTTATCTATTTTGCATGTTTCAATTGATTGGACATCTGAAGAGGTAGTGTCTCTCCTGTAAGTGTTTGATGTGCAACTATGCCATCAAAACCCATGCTTAAGTAAGAAATTGCATTTTTATAGCTGACTGTCCACTGTTATGATCTTTGTGCATTGAAGTGATACATTAGATCATCACTAAAGAACAGACATGCATGTTCTGTAGGGGGAAATCAGCGTGAACTTGCTCGTCAGAAGAATGCTAAGAAGCAGTCTGAACACGGCAAAGGAAAAAAAAGTGAAGACGGCCTCTCTTCAGCTGCACGTAAGCAAAGGTACAACCCAAGATCATCAAGCTTTTCTACTAAGCATACTGTTTTTGTCACTTTTTGTTAATGATCATCACCCATAATTTTATGAAAGAATTTAGAAATGTAAGGGATTTACACATGGATCCACCACCTGTAGATAGATTGCGATTCAAAGAGCGTAATTTTAAGTAAATATAATTTTGTTTGTGTATGTGTTTGTTTCAGAGATGCTGAAATCATGCAACAAAAGCAAAAAAAGGCAAACGAGAAGGGGGATCCTAAGGCTAAATAACCAGAGGAGGACATTGTGACCAACATGCCATTTTGACCAACATGGCCTGATAGTCTTTTGGTCATGAGAAATTATATTTCGTGGTGTAGATTTGTAGACCTGGACCTGGATTCTCTAATGTTTCACCTCAAAGTCTATAATGTGTTGAAAAGGGCATATCACAATACAGTGCATAAGAATTTTTTGTTGTTTTTTCTGTTTATACGTGGTGAAAAATTACAAATAATCAGAACAAGCCCAAATAAATGTCACTTTCAAAACATCTGGACTGGCATTGCTATCTCATACTTTTTAAGTGCCCTTCTTGATAAAATGTACATTTTAATTCCCACCTTGTAATTAAATGTCATCTCTAAAATGCGTGTGTGGTACTATTTGTTTTTCTTACCTCTTTTTTTTTTCAATCGGCAGGCCTATCACTACATATATCATAAACAATTATTTTTTAAGTATACAATAATGACCTTTTTCATATTTTTAGTTGGATGAAAAGAAAAAAAACTTGCAGTATGCCTGATGTCAACGATACATGACACAAGGCAATATCACACTCAAAATCGCATCACAAGTGGTTATATAGGACATGCATGCTATGTTATTTTTTGTGTTCTAGAGTAAACAAGCAACTTATATTTATATTAGAATAATGTTGTAGTTTCTCCAGATTATATGCTTTTCTTAATATAACAATTTTCTTTATCCGAAATAGTTACCTTTATATTTGTACGTTTTTATTACTAACATAATTGTATTATACACTGGGGAGAGAGCACTGTGTGTGGTTGTGACTATTAAAACGTGAAATCTGAAGCTTTCATCTAAAAGCAAGTTACAACTGTCTGCTAAAATAAAAGCATGAATGCAATTGAGGAAACGACATCTTTGCTGGATCTTAGAACAACTTTCCTATCAAACAACATTCCGGATCCCCTGATACTATTCCTAATTTTTTATTTAGGTGTGTCTACTCTGTACTAACTGTAGGTGGCAGTAATTGAAATTGTGAACAGCCGTGTGAGAGACGTTTACTCGCACAGCAATGGCTTCGCCGTTTCTGGAGAGTCCTGTGGATATAGGCGCTCAAATTGTAAAAAGAGCTTTTCGCGAGGAAAGGGTGTTGCGAGATAGACAAAACCCACTTGCCTTCCCTGATGACTATTTATACGAGAGATACAGATTTTCGGCGGAAGGAATCGTGTATCTTTGTCGGCTTCTTGAGCGCCACATTAAAAATCCGACGCGGCGAAGTCAAGCGATCAGTGTACCTCAAATGTTATGCATTGCCTTGCGTTTCTTCACAAGCGGTACATATCTGTATGCTGTGGGTGATGCCGAAAAGATCAGTAAAAACACTGTCTGCCGAACTATCCGCCGGGTGGTCATCGCACTTCAGAGATATATAAACACTTTCATTGTGTTCCCTGGTCATTTACCCACTGTTGCCATAAAGGAGGGTTTTCATAAAATAGCTGGTAAGGTGGATTTATACACGACCCATAAATAATATTCCACATAAGGTTTTCTAAACGACATTTTTGATCATTAAAAGGATTCCCCAAAGTCATTGGAGCAATAGATTGCACACACATTGCAATTTCTAAGCCCGTTAAAGAGATTGAGGCTGACTATATTGACAAGAAATTCACTCACAGCCTCAATGTTCAGGTATGCCTTTTGTACTCTTCAGCTGACTTGTCGTCTTTGATGCGATGCAGATGTTTGCACTGTGTTCCATCTGTGTTTTACAGATGACATGTGACCATCAATGTATGGTCACAAGCTTGGATGCTAGATGGCCTGGATCAGTACATGACTCTCAAATTTTCAACGCATCAGTGTTGTATCAGCGCTTTAAGGACGGTAAGACAAAACGTTATCTATAACAACATACTTTATCTAACAAATTAACTTACTTTATTTTCTGTTAATTGACAGGGCTATATGATGGCATCTTGGTAGGAGACAGAGCATATGCTTGTCAGAGCTTTTTGATGTCTCCCTATCAGAACCCAGAGACACGACCACAGCATGACTTCAACATGGCCCTCGGTCAAACAGGGCTCATGATAAAAAGGACTTTTGGCATTTTAAAGTCACGGTTTGGATGTCTCCGTGATCTAAGGGTGTCACCAGAACGGGCATCACAGATCGTCGGTGCGTGTGTTGTCCTCCACAACATAGCTACTACAAGAAAGGAAGCAATGCCACAGGAACACCACATCCCCCCTGATGACGTTGATCCTGTTAGCCCGGATCACCCAGCTGGCAGAGCTATGCGAGATAACATAACTACACAGTATTTTTAGGTAAAATTCAATAAAGGTACACTGGAAAACACAAGAATATCTACAATTACCCAAAACCTTTGAATTGTCCAAAAACCTTCTAAATGTTAAAAATAATTTATTTATTTAAAGGGATAGTTCACCCAAAAATGAAAATTCTGTCATGATTTACTCACCCTCAAGTTGTTCCAAACTTGTATAAATGTCTTTGTTCTGTTGAACACAAAGAAAGATATTTGGACGAATGTTAGCAACTGACATTTTTGGGGCATCCTTGACTACCATAGTGAAAATGACTAACTTTCTTTGTATACAGATACGGAATAACTAGAGAGTGAGTAGTTCACGACAGAATTTCATTTTTGGATGGACTATCCCTTTAACAGTTACATGCATTTAAGTAATATACACTGAACCGTATTTAATATTATTTTAAAGAGGGTGATACTATGATTCTTTTTTGAAGAAAGAAAAACAACACAAGCCTGACATTTTTAGCGGATGCAAAATTTTATTTTGCATGTCAAACTGTGAGGACTGCACTCATTTCACTTTAACATTACAAATCTTGACCAGAGTACTGTCCCAGGATGCTGACAGTGACCTACAGCTTACAAACACTGAAAGAAAAAAATAAAGTGCCTGAATGTAAAATGTTTAAAACAACAGGCAAACAATGTCAATAAAGTATAAAAGATCAAAATCTATTTACCATTCAGTACACAAAAGCTAAAAGATGGAATGTAAAATTTCACAGTTAAACTGGGTTATGTATGCAAATTATGTACCCCCAAAGATTTTGTATCAATTCCAAACCTGTTTGTAGCTCCATCACACCTCAAACGGCTTATATACCAATAAACGGCTCTTGTAACACTGGCAGCATCATACATGCTGTCCTATTTTTTTGTGTCCAAATGATCTACAATATTTGTTCTTGTGCATTACCTCACACTTTATACAAGTATTGATTAATGTTGTTTACATTGCTATTTTATTGTATTATTGTACAGTGTCATATCGTTCTGTGGTTGTACATTGTTGCCAGAGTCTGTCTATTGGACCATGCTGTACTAAACACTTGTGAATGTGGTAATAATGAATGTTGACTTTTGTGCTTTACATGTTTTCATATGTACATTCAAAGGAATTAGGAAACCTTATCGTTCCTTAATGGTCATCCCTGTTCCCACATTTTATCTACAAGCACATATTCCTTCTTTGAATTTCTCCATATTCAACGTACCATAATAGACACCAGGCATTTTTAAGATGTTCTTTTTTTACATTTGAAGAAAACACCAACCTTGTTATTTCCAACATAACATGAAATTTAACTTCAGTTTTTAGAAAAAATGAAATGATTAAAAATTCAGTGCATGTTTCTGAAACGTTTAGAAATGTAACTGGTCTGTAATGCTGAAGCTCTAAACTGCCTGGTATACTATATGAAAACATAAGGCCTGTGCCCGGTTGCTTAAAGCACCTTAAGTGTAATTTTCCCTTAAGTGTGCCCTTAAATATACCTTAAGTTTTACTTAAGTTATTCTCCTACTGTGTTTGGTAAAGAGAAATCACCCCTTAAGTGTCACACTTAAGGGAAAAACTTAAGGTGCTTTATGCAACCGGGCACTGGTCCCATGTTCCATCTCTCCGGTTCACTCTTGTACCCGTTTCCATCTCACTACATCTCTAATCTTTAAACATGATCTTTTTCATATTATCACAACACACCGTGTGATAAAGTTTAACATTAAAAGAGATGACTGAAGACTCGAAGCAGACTTGAGGGCATTGTCTAAATTATTTCAAATCTGGCCATACACACAAAGCGTGGCACCCTGAAATGATGCGTCGAGTACCTCTGTTCTCACTCAGAGTGGCAGTATATCTGTATCCCCCCTTTCACTTGTGATCAGGGCTTTAAAGTCATTAAGTAAAGCTGCCCATTGACAACAAAGTGAACATTAGGAGAGTTACATTGTATTTGGGTGTGTTTTCCATATCAAATGCACCTATTTATACCACAGAGTCTCTGATCTCTGAACCCAAACGGACCCGTGGGCGAGGGGAAATGTCACTTATCTCCACATGACTGTCTTTAAACCCATTCTGTGGTGTTTGGGCGAGCATCTGTGCTTCCACTGAGTTCTGCTGCGGTAATGTGTTTGTGCAGGAAGTCTCTGGTGGAGAGATTATGTAGCCACAGTTTTCCTCCAATGTCTGGTAGCTTTTGTGGTCTGATGGGGAGGTTGGAAGCACACCACCATTCAGGGGTAAACTCTCCCCAGGCCTGACTGGGCTTTTCTGGGCTCCTCCAGTTTGCTCTCCCCCCCTTAGCATCTCCTTCATCCGGCCCCTCTGTCTGTACGCCAGAGACAGGCCAAACGAAAGCACGCACATGGCTAACAGCACACACACCACCGCCAGCTCCGTGCCATACGTCTTTACGCGCTGTTGAGCAGAGCGCGCCGATTCACCGGACAGGATGTCTGAAGATATGCCCTTAATTATAAAAGGTTCGTCTATCCGTCCTAAATTGGTGGTCATCTCAGACAAAGGTTCTGCTCTCACACAGTAATTGGCCAAGAGTTGCCGGAAGCCACTCTCCTCGGACCAACAAGAGAAGATCTCCTCACATCCCGCTCGGCCACTGACTACCAATCCACCATCTGGGCTCCGAAACAGGAAGTGACTAACATCTGGTTTGTACAGCCATTTTCTGTGGGCGTGGTTGGAGCGAAGCTTGCAGGGCAGCAAACGAAGAGTGTTCACAGGGACGACAATGAGCTGGCAGTCAGATGACCGTGCACTTGGGAAAGAACGTGGTAACACTAGAAAAAAAGAGAAAAGTTATGCATTGCAATGATTGAAGCAGACGATATGTGCTTGGGTGTTTTTAACAACATTTAAGTTTACCTGTGATCTTGGAGTCAGTATGAAACAGTGTGCCGTTACATTTTGATATGGTGTCTGCCGTCTCTATATCCTGCTGCCAATGTCTGAAACATAAATAAGATGGTTAAAAGCAGTAGTAAATGCAACTCCCTTTTCCATGCTTTTTGGTGAAAAGAATCAAAGAGAGACCTACTTTTGTTTTGGGGTTCCTGTGACATCAGTGCAATGTGTGCCTGTCCAGGCACAGTATGGGTCTTTGGCTAAAATACACTCCCCACAGTTGTTATGGAAACTGCAGTTTGCTACTGGCAGCTGCACAATGCCAGAGTGTGACGACACAAATAACAAACCCTGTTTGAAGAGAAAGAGAGACAGCGAGTGTAAGAAAAATAATGTACAACCAGAAAATCTTCTTGTGCAGAAACGAAACTTCATTCAAATCATACACCCACCTTTGTTGAGTCCAGCTCTATATGTTGTACTGGTTGTGGCTCTAGAAACAGACTGATCTCCTCAATGATGTGCATCGTACCAGCCACATTCACAGCCTTTTGCAAACGTCCATCGTCTGCAAATGATGAAAAGATAATCAGTGACCATGACAGTTATGGAGAAAACGGACGTCACAAACCAAATGACAAAATAAACCCTTCACATACCCGTGCCGATAAACATCACATCGTAAGCCCTGTGGAGGCCTTGTACATGGTGCACAACAATTTGAGTGTAGCGTACAGTGTGTGTGAAGAGCACAGGCTGACTTTTAATCGGGCTGTCCATCAGGAAGTGATCTTTCACAAAGTTTAGCACCTTATCTGGCATATCCAGGGACGACTCTATTCCCATCTGCCTTGAAGCATTAGTAATACACTGAAGAAAGAAAACACGTTAGATTCGTGAAGAGCTTTAGAAACACCCAGTGATAATATCAAGTGTATATGTGAATCAATGAGTGAGTGGTGTGTGTCTCACCATTCCAGGTCGTGGTTCAGGTACGGAGAGTGTGTGTGTGTACCATTGCTGTGTCTCTCGATTGACCTCTTTGTAACGGCCATTAAATGTTTGCTCTACTAGATCCATGCTGAAAACACACACGGCTGAACTGCCTGCCAGACCCTTGCTCCTGCAAAACAGACATAAAGATTGTTTATTTAGCATGAATAGAAATAAATTAGTATAGGTTTGCATTTTTTTCAAACCTCACACAGCATAATTTCCAATGTGTTTATCAAACTCTGTTGGCTGAGCATTTACTAAAGAATTCATCACTGATCAAGTGTTATCTTTTTTTACTTTATTATCTCCTCTTCAAATTTCTTTGGGAAAGAGCGTGTGCTAAATGTACATTTTCTGTATTTGGGCTTACCACTGAGAAGTAAAGACTGCATAGAGGAGTGTGTCTCCCTGCTTTTGAGCTGGAAGCACATACACATCCTGTATGATGTTAAACGGAAAGCCATCGTCTGGTAGCGAACACAAGAGCTGGGCTTTCAAAAATGTGGTCCACTTCTTCTGCAACACTCTCTCTCCACCCTGATCCTCCTGATGACATAAACACACAAAAGAAAAACCTTTATAGTAATATTTATTCAATGTATAGCAAAGAAAATATAAATGACCAGCAGGGGGACTCATAACTCCAGCCTACATATCAAGGCATGTTTCTTTTGACAAAATAAGAAAAACCTACCAAGTTTTAGTGGTGGCATTAAATAGTAACATAATGGTACTTTTATAAACATCTAGTTACTGTTTACTTCTGATATACCATGGTATTTACACGGTACCAAGCATGGGCCGGTGTGACAACCTTAAAGTCACCATTTTCCGTATCATGACATGTTAAACGGCTTCTGAAATTAGAAAAAAATGTAGGGCGGGGCTTTATCTTGCCGTTCCCTTTTTGATTGGTTTATTGTAAGTTGGGCCTGGAGCGGAGGGCTAAAAATGCCTGGCCATTGGACAGACAGTATAGTCCTCCCTCTTTTTTGTTGCTGATGTCATGTGGTGAAGAGCTGTTGTTGAGAGGGGTAGTGGAGCTTAACGTTTTTGATTAAAGATTACAAGTGCAAATAAAAATAAAATAAAAAAGGTGTGCACGGATAAATAATTTATAATAATCACTGCAACACTGTGTAAAACACTTAGAAATTTCCTGTTTGATTGCATGGTGACTTTAAGCAAAAAATCACGACACAATCATGGTTTCGCGGTATGTTGCAATTTACAACTTTACATTTACATTTAGTCATTTAGCAGACGCTTTTATCCAAGGCAATTTATAGAGAGTTCAGGGAGCAATAAGTGATATGTCATACAGGAGCAATAATACAATAGGTGCTAATACAAAGTTACTAGTTTCAACAAAAGCTAGACCACTACCTGTTGAGGGAAAGAGAGAGGGTTAGTGTTTTTTTTTCATTTGTCTGTCAAGCATTCACAGAAGAGATGGGTTTTAAGTAGCTTTTTGAATGTCGTGAGACTTTAAAATGTGTTCCTTTAAATGTCCGGGTAAAAACATTTTCCCCCATTGAACACAATACATTTTATTTTTAAGCAACACAAAATATTTGGAGCAGTAGTAAACACTTTTTTTGTTCCCACCCATTTCTAGTAATTAGTTTACATTGTATTTCTAGTAATTAAACTTATAGGCATACATGCATACATATATAAATAAATTAAATGCAGATGAGCAAACAACAAATTATGCATAAACAAAAATAGCACAGAACTTCCTGGATTCCTGCACTTGCGTCTTTGATGAGACATAAAAACAGCTCATACCTTGATAACAATATAACAGAAATTTTAAGTGGTTTTAAAACGGTGACCTTTTTTAAACCGTGGTATACCTTGAATCCGCTAATCAGCCCATGCCCGATGGTACCCTGTTACTTCAGAGAATACCATTGAACTATGATGCCAATTTACTTTCTACACAATCCTAATTTGTGTATGGCCATTCAAAGCATGTTATAAATAAATATTTTGATTTAATTTTGGCCTTTAAATGTTTGGCAGTGTAGAGGTTAATTGCATAATAATGTATTATATATGTGGGGTGTGTATGTGCGCTTTCTCAGGTTTATGCTAATTTTATCAATCCAGTGTGAACTGCTCGAATACTTGACATTACCTTACACACACGTGCAATCCTGGACACTATGGTGTTATCAAAAAAGTCGAACTCCTTCCCCATCTCACTGAAGAAAAAGTAGATCTGATCATAACCTCCCTCATCTGAACCCAAAATATGAGCAGAACCTACAAACGCTGGATCTGAAAGAGCACCAACACAATGTCTTTATACAATAATACAGGAAGTTTCTCAATATTAGTCAGCATCAGTCATTCATTTTATGGTTTCAATATGCGTGAGAAAGAGTAGTTCAGTAATCACTGATATGGGCTTTTATTTTTAGATATGCATCTCGTATGAGGTCCCTTGTGGTTAAATATGTGTGTGTGTGTGTTTACCCTGGAGCCAGTTGAGAGAGTTTTCTGTTTTTAGAGGAGTGCCAGACCCTAGACTCCTATATATGGTGGGTTCATTTCCCTGGAAGTTACTGACAGTAGCAGTGTACAGCTCCCCGCCTGCAATACAACAAAACATATTATTTTTCAACACAAAATAATAATGTTCACTGAACACTGCAAAGATTATATAGAAGCAGAGCATGGCGCTATTACAGATCGGATCATGTACTGATAAAAAGGTGTACCTTGAATGCAATGTACATCGCTTTGTATAAAAAAAATGTAAAAAGTAGGCATGGATGTTTTTGCATGAGTAAACTCACCAACTATAATAGCTGTAGATCTGTATTCTGGATTAAAAGGGCAACGTCCACGGCCATCCTCCAAAACATCTTCAGCCAGTTCACCTCTCTCCAGAGAGAAATTCAAAATGTTCTACAACAATTAAAGAGATACGTCGTGAACACTGATCAATTACGAGAAAATTAAAAATCAAACACACATCCAGAAGCAAATAGATAGGAGAACTCACAATGTAAGCACACGTGGGGCTGAAGGCATATGTTCCACACACATACAGATGTGTGCTATTCAAATGAAGTAAAATCTTGATGTAATTGAAACAGTCCGTCTGAAACACAAAACACAAGTGAGTAAAACAATTTTTTGTAGTTTCAGTTTTTTTATTACACACGTACACACACACCTGAGGGTCCTTTCCCTTAAAGCTGCATTCTGTCCTTTTTCTTTCAGGTGTGTTCCATGAGAGCTGCAAAACACACCACACAAAATTATACAGAGTAAAATAAAAATGCACTTCTACACACACACACACGCACACACACACACACACACACAAGTGTTCTACGAACATCACCACATGCACTTACAGTTCTCTGAAGATACGTTGCACTGATGTCGTCCAGGCTGAGAGAAAATATGTTCTCCTTGGCTCCCACATACAACTTGCCCTCATCTGGGCTCAGCAGAAGTGTTGAGTAGTTATATACACCCTCCACTGAGAACTCTCTCAACGGTCGTCCTTCTGCATCTGTACACACACGAAAATACAGCAAAATTTAACACCAGTTTCTAACAAGAACAAATGCTCTGTGTAACACAAATCATTCTACACAAAAGCATTCAACCTTTAGATCCTACAGTCCATTTAAATGCATGTTTGATTCTCTGCATGTCATCTGTGTTTTACCCACATAAACAACACAATCTTGGCACATCAACCAACCTTTACAGATTTCGCTAGGTTGCATGTCCAAGGATTCCTGGCAAATCACCAATGCTAACTTAACATACATCCATTCCATTTGCATTCACTATCATAAGTAATTACTGTGTGTGGCTGTTATTCAGCATACAGTACACCAGCCAGGGTTTGCAAATGGTTTTAATAGCTCTTGTAAATGTTTACAATCAAGGATTAAACCCTCCTGTGTGTTTGGCTAAAATGAGTGCACGTAACATTTGTAGCAGTCTGGTAATGGGTCATTTGGGAATAAGTAACGTTGTGGTAGTTCATGTAGCCCTAAAACAGAGTTAAGTTTTCGCAGATGAGTGTGTCTGACTGCGCAAGAGGCTTTTCTGGCCCAGATTCCCTCTGTGCTCATTACAGAGTCAAACAGCATGTCCCCAGACAGAGCAAATGGGACAGAAACACACACGCAGGATGAAAACCAAGACGTTTTCTAAAGACTTTTTCTGGAGACTGAATCAAGATTAAAGAAATGCTAAATCAGATGAAGGGGACTTTTTTCTGTCAAAAAAATCTCGATCACAGTAGATTGCTATGGTATGATACAAAACACAATAACTGACATATTATAGCATTAGCATGTTTTTAGTAGGGCTGGTCCGAATACCATTTTTGGTAGGAGGGGGCTGAACATATTCTTCTCTCTAATAAAGGCAGGAATCTCTGTCTATCTGTCTGTTTGCATTTTTATTATGTCGAGAACCGTTCATCCAATCGACTTTTAACTATTAACTATTGTAAAAGTTATCCAGCAGTGTACACGAAAATACTTGAGAAATATAGATAGACAAATTGATAATCAGTAAATTGTATTAAAAATATGTAAGAGTACTGTGCATATTCTGTAAGCGTAAATGACAGACAGATCTCTAGAGATCAGGTACAAAGTAGCTCTATTTCTCTTTACTGACTTATAGACTCACGCACGTTTTTTGCTAGTGCTCTTTCTAATCTTCTCATTTAATGTGTTGAAAAAGTTTTGTCCAGCTTTAAACAGCTGTCTAAATAAAAAAGTTGTGAGACTGCTTTATACATGTAATTCTCTTGTAAGAGCTCATCGGTAGAGAGTAAGAGAAGATGGTCCGTTTAAAGTCCGTCTGAAAAGACAAATGTAAAGGCTAAAGACCAGTTTTTTATTGCACTTGTGCTTTTTGTTGTCCAATTGCTTCCATTGTTTACCTCATCTGTAAGTTGCTTTGGATAAAAGCGTCTGCTAAATGACTAAATGTAAATGTTTCCTTTCTTTATTACGTTAGTTTAGAAAAATGTTTTGAATATTTCTTGTTTGTTGCTCAGGCACAGAACGCAGTTTATTTGCCAACCGCACCAGATACTCGGATTTAAACACATGACTGACATGAGTCTGTTTAAATTCAGCTTCAGCTGTCACCGTAAGAAAAAAAACGTTGTATACATGCAACCTGCGTCCTTACCGGGTCCCAAACTACTCCAAATATTAGGTTTGTCGGACACCATCCAGTGCTGCGCAGACTGAACAGCGCAAAGCATCTTTCATTAACTGCGATTAACTGTGATGGAGTTGAACACATAATAAATCACAAACTAGCATTTTTATAGGCGTATTACTTACAGAACTCATGTGAATTTTCAAACTTGATGTGCTGTGGTGAAATTGAATTCGAATAATCAAATATTCTGGTCCAGCCCTAGTTTTTAGACATAATACCATGAAATTATTTATTATTTGAAGAACCTCTGAGAACAATGAAAATACCTAGGTACATAAAAAATCTTAAAATGTTCTGTGTGTCCCAGGTTGCTCTAGGTGGGACTGTATGTAGTAAATGAAGTGTAAATAGCTTTGGATAAGAAAGCATTACTTACTGTATGAGAAACTGATGCGTGCTGTGATGTCATCTTCATTCACCACGGTTGCTTGCACAACTCCAGCCAAAAAAATCCATATGGTCGAAGACAAGAGCCAGACAGAGTTTGTGGTTACCATGGATACTTGTTTCCATTGGACTTTACATTTGGTTTCCATGGCTACAGCTTCGTATTTTAAGATGTTTATATTCCAGGAGTCTTTGGTATTCAGGATGTGATGTTTACACCCCACTGTTGTTTATTAGTTTGTTCAGTACATAAGGTCACCAATGTCCAGCCATATTTCAATGTCCTTAAGGAGGTCAATGGCGATGAAATATCTGACCGTTGTGTGCGAACATACACTTATTTGAAATGACAGATTCCTTTTGTTAGGGATCATTTACATAGAGAGTTCCAATTAGACTGTCTGGAATCTGTAGAGAAAAAACAGAAGCACATTTAGGGTCATGATTAGACAGAAAATAACAGCCTGAATGATGTGGCTTTACTGGCAGTGTATAATGAGAACACATTTATCTTACTGCATAAATGAGCATATACCACCCGAAATTAACAAAAAACATCTGAATTCTGATTTGAATTAAAGAACTTTGGACAGAAAATAAGTCAGTGTTCATCAGTTACAAACATACATAACACATACATTAGTGCACATTGGAAAAAAGGCTGAATCTAATGTCCTCCTCGGCATGACATTATCCAAACAGAATTTGGAAATGCACCAGCTCCTTCCTTTTGGCCTGATCAGCTTTTAAGGAGGTACTGTATGTCCAGAAAACAAAAAGCTGAGTAGTCTCTGTAGCCTCAAAGTCAACATGAATAATATATCCAAAATTACAATTCTGCTCACGTCTGTTTTTTAATATTTAAATTATCACATGATACTGAATAAGTATTGATCCAGAGACCGGGCTACTGTTTTGTTGTCTTATACTTAACAAAGCAATAAATGCAAACCATTCAGGTCACTAATGGATAATAATTAAGTCACATATAACAACTGTAAAACAATATAAATATAAAATAATTATATAAAGTACATATATCTACAGTATGAATGCAAATATGTTCAAAGCTACAAAGGAAATATGTGTACCGTTTAGACATCAGAAGTTCAAAGCTACACAGTAAAAGTGTGTGTATAGTCATCTGTGTACATACAACCACACACACAAAAACAAACACAGACATATCAGCAAACCACTATGAAGTCTTCCATGTGTAAAGGAAACATAACTGTGCATCTGCTAAGACTCAGAATTAGATGACAGCCTCTTAAATGATTAAAGACTCAGATAAAAATAAACCATCCTGCTTACACTTACATGAACTACAGCAACCCAACCACAGCAATAAATTCCTATAAACAACAGTAGGGATGAAACGATTCCTCGAGTAATTCGAATACAAAAAATCATCGAGGCAATTTTTGTTGCCTCCAAGCTTTGTTTAATCCATTTAACTACAATACACATGGAGCACTGCGTTTCCCCATGGACCGTTATTACTGACGCACAGTCCGCTAAACTCTACTCATGTTACAGGGCTCTCAAGTCTCACGCATTTACCGTGAGACACACGCATTTTAGTCTGTTCATACGCTCACACGTATTTCTCATGCTGATAAATAAGTGATAGCTTATTGAAATGGTGAACTGCTATTTTATTTAGTTTTAGTCTATTTTGCGAGTGAAACTTGTTTTCCGGCTGCATTGAGTCCATAAAACTAGATGCGGACTAGTGGATGCCGAATCCTGTTATTTACACATGTCATCTGGCTGTTCTGCATGTCTGAGTGAATGAACTGCACAGTTTAACGTGCTACACGCGTGATGCTCATGAATTTGTCTGCGCTTTATGAGGACATGAACACAAGAACTTCATCTCCAGAGTTGCTCTGAGAGTTTATTTCATGAACATTTTATTGTTTGAGTGAAGAAACAGACACAAAAAAATAAGCGTCTTCCGACAACCTGCCAAAATAAAAGTCCGGTTAACTCAGTATTTTATGTGGACAAATATATTACTATTTAATAGTAAAAAAAGAAACTAAAACTAATTTAGATAAACTAAATGCATCATGCATAAGCTGAAGTTAGTTGTTTACCTTTGAAATAATTATTTATATTTTTATTAATGTTTCTTATTTATACATTTGTATTATATTGCATTTTGAATGTAATATGGCAATGTAATCTATTAAATGGGTTAAATTTTCACAGATATTAATGTATGCAATTTCAGAAATATTTTTTTTTTCTAAAAAGGAAACAAATTAGTTGTTCATTTTAAGAGACCTGTCTTATTTTCTCTTGTATACTTAGTATTGCTCTTTAATAAAGAAAAAGTATTTATTATCCGAATACCCGATTAATCGATGGAAAAATGGAAAATCGATGCATGGAAAAATGAATTACTAAAATTACCAAAGTTCCATTACTGAGTGAATGGAAAAATTATTACTAAAATAATCGATAGCTGCAGCCCTAAACAACAGTGTCTACTTAAAACTCCCTCCCATTAAAGGTCCAGTGTATGAAATCTAGCGGCATCTAGCGGTGAGGTTTCGAATTGCAACCAACGACTCACTCCACCCCTCCCTTTCGAAGCACTACAGTGGCTGACACAGGACTGAGAGATCGTCACGTTTTTGCTTCTTTGCCGAAGGAGATAACGTATTTACGAAACACGCTCTGTAGAGCATTTTGTCCGTTTAGGGCTACTGTAGAAACAACAAGCCAAGTTCCATGTAAAGGGATCTGTGGCGTTTGTAGATAGAAATTGTTCATTCAAAGGTAATAAAAACACTACACTTTTTTTTGTAAGGTCTTTTATACACCTCTGATGACAGTTATATTATTGCATTTCCAATCAATGGATCCTCCAAAAATGACACAGTGGACCTTTAAGAACCGTATTTCTGTACTCATTAGCATTGCTAAATCCCCCTATTCTGATATATCAAAATTATATCATTATATCTAAACAAGTGATCCAAGGTGATAACTCAAACCTTTGAATAGGGGGTGAATTACATAAAATCTGTACTTGCTCTTCAGACTAAACTCATCATGTCCACTCTTGTCTTTTAGTCCATTCTTTTTAACAATTACAAACAGTTGAGTAAGAGCAGTAAAAAAAAACAATGTAAAAACAATGCAAGCACAAATCTCACATTGGTCTGCTTTCTTTTACTACCTTCCTTGCAAGTCCTCCGGGCAAGAAATTCAATAAAGGCATCAATATCAATGACCTAAACTGAAACTTCTGACAAGCTTGTCTACAAGTACAAACAGTGGATATTGCTCATCTGTGCAGGCACAGACAACAACCCGGTGCTCGTGTTCACACGGCAGAGGATGTTTTTCTGTCCTCACCAGCTCAAGGTGTGACACGGTCAGATCGTCTGACAAACTATGCCAAATGGAGAGCTATCATTTATCAACTCCCTACTGATTCAAAAAGATCAGAACAAAACCCAAAACCACACTGTGTTAACTAAAATACATAAGCATCAAATACATCTTTGATGAGACAAATGAGGTATTCATTGTCATGTTTCCTTAGTCTTTGATACAAATGGCTGACGCTGTTGCAAGGGAGCAGACCTTAAGTAAACAATAAAGGTCCGCTTTCATGTTTCTTCTCACTCATTTCTCAAACACTGACAGTCAGGAATCACAGTCTGTTTAATAGCAACACTCAATATTCAGCCTGAGATTACCAATATGAGAAAAGTTTCTTTTTTAAGTTGACCGCTTGATTGTTTTCAATTATAAAAGTGATATTTGAAATAGGTAATTTATCTAATGTGTTAATTATCAATACTCCCTCCCTCCAAAGTAGGAGGATAAATGTCACATGGCCAGAGGCATTTAAACAAAGCTCAAAGTCCAGCTAATGCAACTGAAAATAATGTCATCATGATAGGCAATTATAAAAGTCAATCGTTAATTTAATGTTGATTAATTTATTCATATAGAATCAAACTTTCTTTCTTACACTTTATACTTTGTTCCTTTCTTCTCTCTAGCACGTACTTGTAAGGTTTACTTTGCAGTGACTACTGAAATCACACATGGACAATCCAACACCACCTTGTTTATGAGCCCATTTCACCTACCCCCAACTCACTCACCCTCCACCACAAACACACGACACGCACGCTGGATCCTCATACACCTTTGTACCAAATAAAAACAAACGCAAATTCGAGTAAAAATAAATATTAAAACGGTTATTTTTTGCAACAAGTGATTTAACGCACTCATCATTCAACAGTTTAAGGTAATCCGTTCCTCTTCTCTGAACAATACTAAATCCTCGGCAGTAACGTTACCTCTCTCGATAGACCACCGCTGCCCCCAACTTATTGTATATTCGTGTAACATACCAGCAAAACGCTTAAAGCCATTGCATCCCTCTCCGATGAGAAAGCGAGTTGAGGTGACTATGAAATGCGCCATAAAACGTATATTCCCGCGTGTTTCTCTCGGTCCCGGTGAACTATAAAATTCAGCCGCTTATTTCTTGGTTCACGGATCTACCGCTGAGACTCGACCCTCCTCCTCCACACCATTCAGTAGAGCCACACCTCTAACACACTCATCCATGAAACTAGAGGTGCTCCCTTTAAAGGTCCTTTATTCCTCTGTACTACCGTGAAACTACATGAATGACTAAAATGCTAAATACATGACAAAACAAATCATGGTTTTAATACTGTTTTCGACTTGTTCATGCAAACGTATGTTCTGTATAGAGTTGTGCTGTGATTTACGTAAAAGTAGCTAAGTAAAACAGTGATAAACCTTTAAAATGAGCTTAAAATGTTGTTTATAAACATTTGTAGACTTTTATATAAAAACAGAATAAATAAAAAAATACTACTAATTGTTATTATTTTATATGTGTGGGCAAGTCGTGGCCTAATGGTTAGAGAGTCGGACTTGCGACCAGAAGGTTGCCGGTTTGATTTCCAGAGCTGGCAGGTCACGACTGAGGTGCCCTTAAGCAAGGCACTGCAGTGATAGCTGCTCCGGGTGTATGTGTGTTCACTACTCTCTGGATGGGTTAAATGCAGAGGTCATATTTTGGGTATGGGTCACCATATCTGACTAATAGGTCACTTTCACTTCACTTTAAATATTGTAACTATTTTCAATTCAATAAAAATTTATTTATATAGCGCTTTTTACAATGTTGCATTGTTTCAAAGCAGCGAAGAAAGACAAAACAAACAAAAAAGTTAGTATTAGTATTAAAGTAACAAACGGTCCATCTTTGCTCTTAAAACAAACCTAACTCAGTTTTACTCAAGTAGGTATAATAGATGACGCCAGAGCGATCAAGTGAAAATGTTCAGTGGAGTCTGAAAAGTAGATTGTAGTTTCAGTTGAAAACAATTCTCAGCACCGTGGAAAAAAAGGAAAATTACAGTGGATTAGAGGTAGATCAAGTGCCAGAATTGAGTTCAGGCATCCATGAAATCTCTTGTACTAAAGTAAATTAAATGAAGTATAATGGGCTACTTCTGAGCAGTTGTTTCTTTAGTCCAGAGTTAGTGGTTTTAATTTAGTACTTTGTTGAACTGAGGCCTTAATAATAATGTCTAGCAACTCTTTACCTTTGATAATGTTCTTATGAATCACTCACCGATCTGTTATTATGCACCATGATAGAGATTGAAAGTTGAAATGTTGTTTTGTTTGTGTATTCATTCATAAAGCTCAGACCTCACCCTGTCTGTGCAGAAATAACAGAACCCATGCCGTGAAACAGTTGTGCAAATATAAAACATGTTTCATCTATAAAGACAAAGAGGAGAGGATTGTTGAATACTTTGGTATCAAGTATTTTCTTCAAGTTTTTAGAAGTAAACTCAATATCTGTCCCTGCCATCTCCCAAGCCTGTCGCCTATACCAACCGTTCAGTCCACTCTACAAAAGAACAACTGAGAAGAGAGCTCTGAGTTGTGTAACGCTCTGTCTTATACAGAGGTATGATCTAAAATGGCAATAATCTTTGTAGGTAAACATTGCAATTCTGTGTATCAGGGGTGTATTCCAGAAAGCTGGTTATGTGACATACACGGGTAAGTTTAAGGGTTAGTTAGCGGATAACCCCAACTTTCGGTTCCAAAAACAGAGATAACTTTCAGGGTATGTAAATAACCGTATATGTTCCAGGGTTAGTTCATTTTAAGGAAATGTTACTAAGCTTTAGGGGTTGTCTGCGCATGTGTGCATTTTGATGAGCGTCAAGTGGGTGTGGAAGCACAGATTATGTATAATATATTATAATTTTACAGCAATATTACAATTACATTTCCAATCTCACCCATCGCAATTTAGCATTCACAACAATTTTTTTGTTAACTTCATTATTTAACCTTTTAAAATGGAATAATCTTTAAATAAAATAATGTAAGCTGTTATTGTTAAACTTTAAGTAAGCTATTTATATTAAATATTGTATATACTTTGAATTAGGTTTATTAAAACATCTCCAAATATCACTGGATAAATATACACATCTTACAATTTCCAACAGTTAAAGGATGTTAATAGTGAAGTATTTTAACTCCCGAGGATTGCATATCATTACT
Source organism: Triplophysa rosa (assembly GCF_024868665.1). Lineage (NCBI taxonomy): Eukaryota > Metazoa > Chordata > Actinopteri > Cypriniformes > Nemacheilidae > Triplophysa > Triplophysa rosa. The sequence goes on along the minus strand of NC_079890.1, from coordinate 16,500,596 downwards.
CTTGTCCACTTATTATGCAATATTTGATGCATTGGGTCAAAGATAGTTGTGGCTAATGGTTAGAGAGCCAGATTTAAAACTTCAAAGGTTGCAAGTTCGAATCCCAGGCTGGCAGGTTTCCAAGGCTTTATTAGGTTACCCCCAATGGGACCATGGCATATTGTTCACATATTTAAATTCTTATTATAATTTTAAATCCATTTACATAAAAAATACATAAAAAACTCAGACTTAAGGTTTTTCATACTGACTGTATTCCATAAAAATGTCTTTCTGATCATCAGCCTCCTCCTACAGTTTAGTATTGAAAGACGTTTCTCTAAATTACAATGAGCCTTTCAGGATAGGCCGTTTCCACCTCTTTTAACATTTGGAAAGCCATGGCCTTTTAGCAAACAAAGTCAAAAGAAACAAACAAAAAAACTAAATGTATGTGTATTTGAAAGGGATATATAAAGGCTACATGATTATTATGTATATATGACTGGGCCTAACATTTTAAACCTCTACCTCATGTCACAGCAGACCTTCATCCTCTGCTGTAAATTAATTATCATACATAGTGTAGTGTACTGAAAAGCATTGCACAATTTTTTTTCCAAAATTATGACCAATGTAGTAGTTTCTAGAATTAAAAGAGTCGCCATTAATATGACTACATCAGCAACTGTTGCAAATAAAGCTGATACAATGCAAAATCAGTTTTCAGAAAACCAAATAAAGGTATATTTTTTAAGGAACATACAGAGAAGGAACAAAAAAGAGGTTTAATACTGCCTTCAAAATTACCAATGTGATACATGCACACAACACAATTTTGGTAAAATACCATGGTAAACACGTTAAAATTACAGTTACAAACATCTCAACAAATCTATAGTTTATGTAACAAATATAGCCATGATGATTATATATTTTAAATATTATAGTATAAAAATAGTGCATATATTAAAATATTTATATTTTTAATTAAAGAATTAATTTATAGCGTTTATAGTTTTATAAACACATAACCTAAATAATTTAATTTGATGATTTTTATCCCGCACTTTATACACTGATCCAGATTTAAGTCTGTGAAAAAAACTCTGATTTATAACGTTGTTTTACAGTCAAAAACTTTAAGCTTCCTTGCCGTTTCCATGGCGACTCGTGAAATCTGTGATCCATTCGACAATGTCTTCATGTTGTTTCTGTGAGCGCGCGTTAACTCTGGGTATCTTTCGGGAGGTTGATTAAACTAACTCTTCTCAGGTGATTTGGAACCAACAATAGACTCAACTAACCCAATTTCAATTTAACTCTCTCTCTCTATCTCTCTCTCTCTGACACACACGCGCACACACATGTATCTCTGACTCAGCAAACTTATTGGGTAAGATTTTGACAAAGTTTTTCATACTTATATGACCAGAGCCATTTTATATTAGTGAGTGTTTCCTCTGGGCAGCTGATCTGTCCCTCAGTGCATGGCATGAACAGGCTGATGAGTTTTGGCAAAGGAGAGGGATATCTTGAGTAAACACAGACGTTGCATTCCCATGCTCGGAGACTTGACTGGTGATAAATACTGACATTTGTCAGCGTGACCAACAGTCCATAAATAAATAAACTCCAACCAACCAACTTAGAGGACCAGCCACAAGCTATGACAAAAAGTCATGTGCATATATATAGCCTACATTGTAAATTATTTTCAGCCTTTTCTAGCTCAGAACATTGAACGTGAAATTTAAATAATGTCTTTTGCAATCAAATCGGGTCTGTTTCACACATCAAGACAAGGAAAACAGACTATGATGACCTGACCATATGAAGACAGCAAACTCTTAAAAGCTCTCATAACACCTTAGAGTAGTGTATTATTAATAACTTCTTGTGGGTTTAGATCAAATTAAAAATGCTTGGATCCTTTCAATGTCATAATTGCTATGTATGCTTTGTTATATCCTCTTATTTCCTGTTAAGGGGAGTATGAACAGTCATATCAGAATATTCTGGACAGTTTTATGCAAGACACATAAGGATGTAACAAAAGGAATTTATTGAAAAGGAAAGCCATAGGTCACTAGAGATCATTACCTCATCTCTCAGAGCAATAAACCAGGAATCAGTAAGTGGAGGGTGAGAAAGAGATTCTCTGTGTGTAGAAGAGAACTAAAAGAAAAACTGGACAGGATGTTTGATGTCATATCCCTTTAGATTTTTGACATTGCAGTTACCCGGTCAGTGGCAGGTCACTTTTTAAACAAATCTAAATAGAAGTATATTAGCATAAGAGAACATCTTGACGGAAGAAAAAATCTCAGAAATAAAAGTAACAATGACGCTAATAAAAGACCAGTCAGGAGATGAAATATTGCTTCAGACCTCACGTCTCATCATTAGTTCCACTCAGTATGCCCAGGCCTGATACTAATAAGGGTCTTGTCCTAAAACACTGGACCAGCTCTGCATGATGGGAACTGGGCTAATACAGACCTGTCAACCTACATTGCAGAAAGCTGCTCCATTCACATTGTATAAAGGAGGAGGTAGTGTTGATGAATGTGAGAGATTGTATGTAATGTGTGTGCGCGTTCTTTTTATGATTCACTCAGAGCTGAATTACAGCCAGTTTAACTTTTAAACTGATCTCTCCCACTGGATCTGCACACCCATTGTGGGTGTGGATACACACCCAGAGCAGGAGAAAGGCTGTTTTCACACATTCAGATGGGAACACAAAATATTAAGGCTTACTGCACAAGAACTCCTTGTATGTGTGCGGTCCCATGTACATAAATGAATACATACGTTTTAAAATATATGTGCATGTTTGTTGAGACGTTTGACCCTGAATGAGTGTTACTCTAAAGAAAGCTATTTATTATAAAAGTGATGTTGATATATTTCTTGCAGGTGCATCCCAATGACCACTTAATAAAGTCTATGTAGGTCAAACACATCCCACACATGCTTCCAGCTTGATATTTACACTGGTCACAGATGTTGAGGGGACATGATGCAATGCGAAGAATATATATATATATATATATATTTTTAATCTGAGTTTAAATCAGCAGTAACTCAAAGTTTTATAAAATATATATTTTTTAAAGTGAGTCCATGCTGATTAAACCTTAAATATATTGTGAAAACAGTTATTGTCAGTAGTAATAAAATTGGATTAAAAGTAAACACAATGTTTATTTTCATAAGTTTTCTGTTTGTGGTTGAGAGACTCTGAAGATTTCATGCTATACAACGTTTGTATGAAAATCCAAATGTTTGACACACAGACCAAAATACTCACCTTAAACTGTAATAATCATGATGACACTTTTCTACAAGCACTTGATCAAATAATAGAATCAGTTAATGAGTGTACATTATTATTTACTGTATTTGTTTTATAACCCTCAGCATGAAATGATTGATAACAGCATCAGCGACTCATAAATGCAGCACATGCGGGAGGGATCACTGCATGCCTCATTTTCACATTATCATCTGTCTGTGTGTGTATTTCTCAGTCTGTCTCTGTCTCCTTGCTGAACCCTTACTGCTGCTCTGTCACACCTTAATATCTGTACTAGCTTGTTACTGTCTAGCCAACTGTGGAACATTATTTTGTACTACCCCACTTAGTATAAATAAATACAGTTAATGGACTTAACCATGTTGAAACAACAGAGCTATAAAAACTATTTAAATATTGACGGTCATCTTTCAGTTTTGTATTGATTCTGTTACATCAGTGCTCATAAAACATATTAACATGTGATTTTTTCATAATATTATTTGTTATAGACGGTTTCATCGGACACACATGCCTGGCCCGAATTTAATGTCCGGTCTGTGTTTGTTGATAGGTCTAGCTAGTGGCTAATAATATAACTATTTTTATTTAATTCATATTAATATTCAATTGTATTTATATTTTATGATATAATAATTGTATTAAATAAACAATTTGTTGAATGGGTCGTGTAACTTTGTTGCATTTAAGTTTAGCCAAGTAATGGTTCTTCTAATGGTAACCCAAAATAATACTAATACAAAATAATTTACTCTTTATTTACCATTTCCTAATGGTTAGAGAGTCGGACTCGTGACCAGAAGGTTGCCGGTTCGATTCCCAGGGCCGGCGGTTAACGACTGAGGTGCCCTTGAGCAAGGCACCTTACCCCTACTTGCTCACCGGGCGCTGCAGTGATAGCTGCCCACTGCTCCGGATGTATGGGTGTTCACCACTCTCTGGATGGGTTAAAAGCAGAGGTCACATTTCGGCAATGGGTCATTTTCACTTTTTTTCACCTTTTTTATAGGTAGACTCATGTGTTTCTTTAAGTAGGCTTACAAATCCATCTATTAATCTTCAACACAAAGTAGTTTAATGGTGTCACTGAGCAAATCCAGACATTTTACCTAACATTATTTTACAGTTCTACAGAAATGAGAAAATCAGGAATACAGATACAGAAATCAGGCTTAAGGGAAGAATCTCTGGGACTGGAAAACTGGAGGAAAATGGATGGAAACAGATAGACTACAGAAAAACTGAACTCATGGCAAAAATTTGCTGCAATTTGAAACTGTAAGGAAAACAATTCAACTGTACAGAACAATTACTACAAATATGTAGTGAATGCCACACTATCAAAAAGAATAAAGTCCAAAATAAAAACATCCAAAAGAATATATTAGGCTCTAAATGTATAAGGATATGCATTACAGTTAATGCTTTATGAATATTTTTTCTCTTTAGCTTTTCTCATTTTTACTTACTTTCATTTATGTTACTGTCTTGTATGTTATCATGTATCATGTATGTATCAACTGACCTAAAGTGTTTAATTGAATACAGGCACATGGCGACCTCTCGCGTTAGTGCAAAAAACTAAAGACACATACACAAAGCAAAACAATAGCGTCCTCTAACGTACATTTTTGCATTAATGCTCTAATTGATTTAACGACAACAAACAAAGCTGCGTGTCTGCAATCGATTACGAATGTACCTTCTTTTTTATTACAAATTATATAAACAATGTGCTGGAAAATGCATGACACTTCTTACGATCAACATTTCTTCTCCATTTTTTCCACGAACAGCATTGCTTGTTTTGCAAATATTTGCACTAAATGCAAAGTGTATGGGCACATGTATTTTGTCTCGACATTCTTCGTCTTTTATTTCTGACAGCGAGGAGGAGCCCGGGCTGTTTATTCGTTCACGTCACTCTTTCTCTCATTCCCTTCTTCCTTCCTTCCTGCCGAACACAGAGAGCCAGACCCAGCAACAATTCAAACTAGAAAGCGACATTCAAATCTTCCAAAGTGTTTTCTACGTATACACCCGATTTTTGGAGCGTGGTAAGTTCGACAACGGTATGTTCATTATTGCCATAGAAACGGAAAACGAAACTAATCGAATAACCCCCGAAAATGCCGGGTGTCCCACTGTCTATCCCAGCGAAACTCACCGATATATTTGTAACTGGCCTCAAAAACAATTTGCACTCTGAACTGGATGCTGATATTTACATTTCCGCTTTTCATCAGACAACAACATTACGGTTTGCGTACGTAATTCCGAAGGAGAGACTCGGTATCTGGGTCATTTTTCAGAGCCAAAATGTCGCCTTTTCTCGTTACCTCCACATTCTCTCATGGCACAAACAGATGGCGTCGGGAGGGGAATGGAGGGAGTGAAAAAAAAGCCGCATAAACGAATAGAGCAGGCCACGCGCTCCCTCCTCTGCTCGCTCTGGCTAGCCTAGCTCAGACCAAAACTTAGGACAGTCAGGCCCATCCCATGCAGCCTGCATCAAAGTTTCTCTCTCTGAAGTTGTCGGTTTCTTGTCGGAACTCTTTGCATTTGTACTGAGGGCAGTTGTTGCAGAATGTGACTTTAGTTGGCTAGTGAGTTTGTGTGGGATTTGTTTGTTGTATTACAACTGGTCGCCGTAGGTTTATTATTTAAACAGAGCACATTAATAAAGTATATACGCATTAATAACTCACTTTGATTGTTGGGAAACAGCTTTAAAGACAGGTTAGGTGCAACATTCCCACACATCAGCTGAATTTCAGCATCAGTGTCTGTTTACTCCTACTATACGACGATGTTCAAACACGTTGTTGTTTACATGAAACGGCATCTGTGTCTTTAAGGCGGTATTGTCAGAACAAAGTGGATTTCTTTCTGTACGGATGTGTTTAGAAAGGGGTTTGTCATGGAAGGGCAGGGTCGTGCAGACACAATAAGGACAAACGTTGGAAGGACGTGTGCTTGTGAGCTTTTGTTGTCTCAAGGTTACTCATGGTGTGAATCTCTGTCTGATTAAATTTTTGGCTTTGCAAATTTCCTTGAACAGGATAAATTAGCGGGTTAATTGGAGTCCCAGTAAAGATCATGACTGTAGTGCTGTTTAAGTGTTATTTTCAGTTGACTGAGGTCACCTTGCCTTGTGGTTGCAATATTGAAATTCTGGCCACCTGGCATTATTAGTAAGGCTGTATATCCATCCTTGCTTGACGGTAAATGGTGTCTGTTATGGTCTATAAGGTATTACCTATTGATCAAAAAGGGTTTCATGCCATCTTTGTTTCAATCTACTCTTGACTGCCGGAAAGCAATCAGTTTTGTTTTTACTGTATGTGGTTTTATTTTATTACAGTATTCAAGCTTTCAATAGGTTCTATAAATTTAGATTATCTGGGGCAGTTTGACCATGATGAAATCTTGTTTTCCTAATTTTCCCTATTTCCTTTGGTCTTTTTCTCATTCAAATGTACAGAATATTCATACTGCGTCCCCTAAAGTAAAATGCTTTGTGACTCTACACCTTTTTACTTTTTAAGTTCCCTTTAATGTTTTTTATTTTCATTCCATTTGATTATTTTTCTATTTGGATTACTCACTACTATAGCCTACCTGTTCTGTACTGCTAAGACTTTTTTTTATTTGGCATTTTCATTGACATTGATTCTGTGTAGTTGTGAAGGTGTTATTTACAAGTAGGAGGCTGGTAGGAGGATAAAAGAACAGGGAGTGACTTATTTCATGGTACATATGCTAGATTTTAAGTTACCGTTTCTTTCTCAGGCTATTGGTTTTCATGCGAATTGGAAACTTGTTCTCTTTGTTTATATTATCTTGATCTTTGTTGTGTTATTGTAGTTTTATTCAGATTAAAATAATTTTTCAAGTCTTCAGTAAGTGCCAGCGTAAAAATAAGAGAGCCGTGTTTTTAATATGGCAGTATTTTTAAATATTTAATATCATGGCGAGTATGCCCTCTAGGATAAACTGGCCAAAAAATAATTTGTAAGAAAAAACCTTCAGAATTGTAACATTACCTGGATATAGGGTCAAAATGACATTTATTATGAGCTTGCATGTGTCTTGTTAAATGTTTTTGCCAGAAAGTTATGACCTCACTTATATTACAGGGATAGTTACATTTTCATTCTTATAGCATCACTTGCTGGCACTGCTGAACCAGATTTACATCTTGTCCACTAATGGTCCTTGCTGTAGTCTTCATCTGTTTACATACAATTTACATATTTTTGTTTGAACCTTATTAGTGTTTTACCTCTATATAACCCAGACATGCAGACCTTTCTTAGGGAAGATATTGACTTAAGGTCTTTGCACATACAGTCCGAAATTGTCATATGCGTTTTTTCGTATTTGGCTCTCGTTTGTACGGTGTCCCGAATGGTTAAAAAATGCCACTCAAAATGCTTGACGGATGCGAAAAACGCAGAAAATCGAACCCGGTCCGAATTTTTTTATGACGGACGAAAATATCGGAGGCAGTGTGTAAATGTGATTGACACAACGTGAGGTCGTATTTATTTTTTAACGTGTGGAAATTTCGGACGCAAATTTCGGACTCAATGTGCAATGGGCTTTAGACTTTGTAAAACACAAGAACATTCCACTGAAAAGCCCTTTCACTTGCTGCTTTCTTCTGTCTCTTGTTCAGTCTCTTACTACCCTGTCTGCTGGTAGTTTGAATTCTATGCAGTGCCCCACCACACACTTAACTTACAGTATATGTTTCTATTAGTATTACGTTGTTTCTCTTTTTTTCTTACTACATTTAATGTTTTCTCTTTCTGTATCTTTTTCTCTTTTTTCCTCTCTCTCTTTTTCTTTCTGTCTGTTTGTCTCTGGCTCTCTCTCCCCTCCCTCCCCTGTTATTTTAATCTCCTCCCCTCTCTCCCTCTATTGCTCTCTCTCCATTTGCTCTCACTCTCTCTCCCTCACTTACCATTTGCTCTCTCACAATACCTCCCTCCCTCTTCTCTCTCCTCACTGGTGAATGCTTCTCTTCTCCTCCCTCATCCCTCCATTTTCTCGTCTTTCACAATCCTTCTCTCAGCCATTTTCTATAAAGATATATCTATGTAAGATAAGTATAAACAACCTATACATGCTCAATAATAGATTATTATTGTATTTTCCACATGTATAATATATGTCCATATTATTTGTCATTTAAACTCAATTGGATATATACATTATAAACAAAGGGGTTATAAGAGTTTGTTTGTCACATAAACATCTATACATTCTGGTATTAAATGAGTGGTTCCGCTCAAACTTTGTTTGATAGTATGTTCAATAATTTATGAATTGCTTGATGTTTAGTTTGTTTGTGATTGAGATGTTCCCTGCTTAATGACTCAATGTGATGACACAGTTTAAATAAATAATTGTATGCAAGACCAGAAATGCACATTAGATTGTTTCTGCTCAGAGTCAACAACAAGAGAAATGCTAAACTCTCATGTTTCTCAACGCACAGGCCAAAAGGTCCTTGTGTGATGCATGCTTCTCTCTTTTAAGGCTGTTACTCTGTTTTTTTCCCCAAGCTTTACATAAAACCCTGTCTGAACGTTTGCACAGCATCCATCTCTTTTGCCTCCACAGCTTTGAAAATATTTTGCATATGTATTTACATTTTGTATACAGCGTGTTCCGTGTTGTTGTCCTATAGAATGTGATTTCTGGTATACTCTGTCCGTTCTTTGTGAGGCACGTTGCTTTTCATGTGCTTGCTGTGATGTATATTTATGTCTATATCTTTTTGGCTGAGATCACATCTTGTCAACATCATGTTTTTCAAGTGTTTGTGAGAGCACGCCTAGCCTATATGAAACCGAGTTAAACAGACGAAAGGACAGAGTGAAAGAGTAAAAGAGAGAGAAAATGAAAGGGGGAGGGAGAGAATGAGTGAGGGAGGGAAAAGAGCACTGTGTATGTGTGTGCTTGCTTGCACCAAAGCAGAGAGAGAAAGAGAGAGAGTGGGGGAGGGGAAAGTAGAGAGAGAGACAGAGAGAGAGAGAAAGTGAGAAAGAGATAGAGGAAAAGAGAACGCTTGCACACAGAGAGAACAGAGAGAGAGAGAGAGAGAGAGAGAGAGAGAGAGAGAGAGAGAGAGTACAAGAAACACAGAAAAGAGAGTGTCTGTGTGTTTGTCCAAAAGACGACATGGTGTAGGAGAGGGGGGCAGAAGGTGAATTCGAACCTGTGACTCTGGCTTAGGATGAGGTCTCTCAAACACCTGAAACCACAGAGCAAGAAAAATGTGGTGAGTTTGCTGCTAGGATGTCCTCGCAGGGCACAGTTTGTGCGTGTGTGGACACTAAACTACTAGATGTCCTAATTGGGTGCCATTAAATGGCTTGATTCTTTGATTTGTAGTCATTGCAATGTTGTTTTATAGTGTGCTTTTTCATCAGTTCCAAAACTCATTGTTGTGATTTGAACTCTGTCTGCTTTGTCTCTCTCTCTGCTACGTTTTTGCAATCCTTTCATTTATACAGTCTCTCTGTTTATTTTTTCCATTCTCTCTCTTTCTGTCTCGCTCTTGCTTTCTTTCACTCACCCAGCCACTCTTGGCCCCTCCCTCTCCTTTTCTCTCTTTTTGCTGTTAACTCCCTCATTCTCTCTCTCTCGCTCTCTGAATAGTGTCTCTATGTATTGGTATAGATCTTGCACATAGACAGTTGTATTAGAAATAAAATTACAATCACTATTAGTATTATTAGTATTTTGGGATGTGGTTAGTGCAACCTTGATATAGAGTTTACATTGTTTTAAGATTTGGAACATAAAGGGTCACTGTCACAAGACAATATGGCACTTAAGGTTCAATTAAGAAGTTACGGAAGTGAGAAAGGGAGGTAGTTTACTTACTTTATGACATTGACATTTGATGGCATGATTCAAGCTGTCTAAAGTGAGAGACTGCAGACTTGATCCCCTGGACCATACACACAGAGAAGTTTGTCTTTTCTGGGCCACAAGTGGCACTTAACAGAATTACAGTCTGTTTGAGACATAACATCATTAGCTTAACTTATATTGTGGTTGATTGAAAACCTGCTTGAAAACAGTTTTATTCAGTACGACTAGAAGTGCAGAAGTCACACACTTTAAACCCTGTCAATGGTGCTATATTCTCTTAATGGTAGTTTATGGTTTTCTTCATACTCTATTGTCTCCAAATTGTTTTCATTTGTGTGCCTTACAGGAGGAGAAGACACAGCGGCTGGTCAGATGTTATTCTGAGGCCATGCACCAACAGATGGATGTAGGGACACAGACAGACCCAGTTGTGGTCCTGTCACTGGCCCAAGCTGCTGTGTTGGGACTGATCTCCCAGAACGAGGTCTTTGGTGCTACCATCGCCCCTAACGGCTTCTACACAGGAGATCCCAAAGAGTCCCCTGCTCCACCCGGCGAGAGAATGGACTACGAGTACGCCGACCAGCTTATAGGTGCCAATGGCGACTACCTTGGGGAGAATTTGGGCGAGGATGGACACATGCACTCAAGCTGTGCCGAGAGAAGGTGGCAGGGGCCGCCAGAAAACAGCAAACCTGTGGTAGGGCATCAAGAGGCAGGATTGCTTGTTAAAGGGGAGTCTGTGACCCCAGGTTTACCCTCCTGCAATCACATGATGAACAACATTGTGTCTAGAGAGGGCATGCAGATGGTGGACCCCTCTAGCTATAGGGTGCATCCCAAACAGCATCACAACAATTTCTGCTCCACCTGCATCCGAGACGTCAAGAGTACACACCCTCCACCAGATCAACATTTACACCCCCACCCTCATGCCCACACCCACACGCCTCAAGAGGTGCTTTCACGCAACAGGACACACACACTTAATAAAACAGCAGATGAGATAACGGAGGATGGGGAGAATGGAAGAAATGGCATGAAAACGGGAAGTGGTGGGGAAGAGATGAGCAACTACTTTCAGGGCAGTGAAGTTGGGTACGAGGGTGGGGAGATGGAAGGGGTCGGGGAATTTGAGGAGAACAACGAGGGGATGTTTTGGGGGGAACACGTGGAGGGCGAGGCGCCCCGTGGGCGTCGCATAGACCGCCTGGACATCAACATCCAGATCAACGAGTCATACTGCGTGGACGTCGGTGAGGGCCTGAAACGGTGGAAGTGCCGCATGTGTGAGAAGTCGTACACGTCCAAGTACAACCTGGTTACACACATCCTGGGTCACAACGGCATCAAGCCACATGCGTGCCCTCACTGCGGCAAACTCTTTAAACAGCCCAGTCACCTACAGACGCACCTGCTGACGCACCAAGGTACGCGGCCTCATAAATGCACCGTGTGCAAAAAGGGCTTCACCCAAACCAGTCACTTGAAGCGGCACATGCTGCAGCACACTGATGTCAAGCCCTACAGTTGCCGATTCTGTCGTCGCGGTTTTGCCTACCCCAGCGAACTTCGTGCTCACGAGGTCAAGCACGAACGAGGACGGTGTCATGTCTGCTCGCAGTGCAGCATGGAGTTTCCCACGTATGCCCACCTTAAGCGGCATCAGGTGAGCCACCAGGGACCCTCCACCTTCCAATGCAGCCAATGCAACAAGTCTTTCCCGTACCGCAGCCAGCTGCAGAACCACCAGCTGAAGCATCAAACGCAGCGCTCATTCTCCTGTAGTCAGTGTGGCCTGCAGTTTCTTCAGCTGCATCAGCTACGTCAACACTCTCTCACACACAAGTCGACCAAACCTCAGGCCCGGGCTACAAAGGTACTGACAGATGTTCCCTTATTGTTTTTTACTTCTTATTTAGTAGTGTGGTCTGTAACAATGTTAGTAAACATTTGTTTAGTTTTTGTCTAGTTACTGCTAAAACTATAGCTTGACACAGTTTCGATAATGCACCCTTTGCTCTATTTGATGTATTTTTTCCTTTATTACTATGCTAACCTCTTTTACAACCTCTTTCTCCTCCCATATTTTCCTCCATTACCTCCAACACCTCCCTCACTCTCACTATATGACTGGCGAAGGCCATTTCTCTCCTTTTCATCCCTCCATTTTCTCTTCCATCTCAGTTTCACTCCCAGCCATTTTCCTCTGGACAATATCTATTGTTGCACAAGATTTATTTACCTAGCATTAATGTTCTTTAACACAGTACAGTATAGTGTGTCAGTTCACTGGATATTAAAAATGTGTGACCCTGCCTGTGAAAACCAGGCTAAAGTCTCATCATGTTACGTCAATTTTATCAAGGTTATATTTTCACGGTATGTTCTTTACATTATGTAGTATGATTTTATGTAGAAAACAGTAAATCACAAAAAAATGACGTGAGCAAGGTTTTCACAAACAGGGTCACATATATCCAGATAGTTTTTCATATTATTAACCCTACCCATTCTCATCGATCTGCATATAAATAACACGCTATTGCAATACCGTGTAATATGTATGCCAAAGTTCAATTGTGCGTGCATACTGTATGATACGCCAGTGTTTGCGTGCACCTCGGTGAAGAGCAGCCATTTTGAAACGTACATGAAGAGGAGACACTGAAATAATTAAAATAATACCGTTACTTAGGGTTTGTGTTGGGGTAGAGTTTATAATATGCACAGACGCTAACATTAGGTTTAGGGTTTGGGTACAGGTTAATTGGACAACTTGCTGTTTAATATGCATGCACGCTAAAATTAGCGTATCATATGCATGCAAAAATAGGTGTATTGTATGCACGCACAATTGAACTTTGGCGTACATATTACACGATATTGCAACAGTATGTTATTTATACGAAATTGATGAGAATGGGTTCATTAACCGTATAACGTCATTAGTTTTATACTGTAACGTTTCAGAACTGCAGCACTTTTCACATTGTTTGACTGAGTTGCTGTATTTTCTTTTTGTTTCACTAGGGACCAAAGGGGTTTAAGTGTGACGTATGTGCACGAGAGTTCACGCTGTCTGCAAACCTGAAGAGACACATGTTAATTCATGCCAGCATTCGGCCGTTCCAGTGTCACGTGTGCTTCAAATCTTTTGTCCAGAAACAGACCCTTAAAACGCACATGATCGTGCACCTGCCTGTGAAACCCTTCAAGTGCAAGGTAAAACAACAGACATGCCACAGATTTTTCTCTTAAATTGTCTGGATTGGGTTTTTGGATGGCCAGAGTTTGACAGAGACAGGTCTAAACCTCTCTTTTTGACACTTTGTGTTTCACAGGTGTGTGGAAAGTCATTTAACCGAATGTACAACCTCCTGGGCCACATGCACCTCCATGCTGGCAGTAAACCCTTTAAGTGTTCATACTGCTCCAGCAAATTTAACCTGAAGGGAAATCTTAGCAGACACATGAAAGTTAAACATGGAATGGACGTCTCTCCAGATGGACAAGGTAAGAGGACCCAACTAAATTTTTTGGAGGGATCCAAATTATCATCAGTCTTGTGACCTCTGTAATTAATTTTCTTGAAGTGCATTAAATATTTTTACTGTTTTTATACAGAGGGCCCGCCAGACATGGAGCCCCATGAGGACTATGAGGAAGAGAACTTCAATTTTGCGACTCCAGAGAATTTGGAAAATAATAATGCTACAAACCTAACTAAGCTCTCTGAAGTGGCCATCCAAGAGCTTGACTATTATAACTTTGGGAAGGACGTTGGAAGCTACAACACAACTTAAACACAATTTAAGCTGAATAAATGTTAAGATACACGTGGCCTATGCTGGCACATGTCAACCATGAGTTGATTGAGATGTTCCTCCATGAGAACCACTGCTCACGTTTGTGATGTTATTGATGAGTAGGTAGTTGGAGGCCATCTTGTCCTCCTGGAGTTGATCTCGTGGCATAGCAACTCTGGTTCTGAAGCAGACCGATAGTTTCCAAAAAGCCTTTCGACTCCTTTCGTTTCTAACAAATATCAACGCTGTATCTTTAATATGTTGTCGAACACATGGTTACATTAACAAACATTAGCGTCATACTGAAACGCAGATATGTACTGTACACATGCAGTCTTGTGCAAAGTAATCCACACAGTCCTCCAATTATTATGTTGGTTGGGAAAATTGGAATGGCAGGTGCATGCAGCCTTGTGGCCTTCATCAGTGTGGTACATTATAGTTTGTTAAAGAGTACATTCCTCGAGATCATAAAAAATACATTTCATGAAGTGTTTAATTTTGCCGTGTTTGAATGTAAGCAATCTGCCAAGTTGTAAATCCGAAGGTGAACGAATAACAAAGTTATTAGCTTATAAAAAAGGTAATCGACTCTGAATCACGCGAACAAGCCATGACCTGTCCGAATCTTTAACCACAATGTACCTACGTCACTAGAAAAATCCCCGCCTACTGACTGCGAAAACTTAACTCTCTCCTCCCCAAACACTGTACTAGCTCGTTCGTGACTTGTGCATCATGTCTAAGAGAAGCTGTGTTCTGTGTAGTGAAACTAAGTCAGTCTTATTTTCACTACCAAAGGAAGAACTTCTGAGGAAAAAATGGTTACTATTTATTTTTCAAACGACACCAAAGGAGTATAAACCGAACGTTTTACTTTGCGCGCTTCATTTTACCTAAGATTGCTTCATCAATCTTGGCGCCTTTACTGCAGGATACATTAAACGTCTTTCCTTAAAATATGTTGCAATACCAACTTTATTTGGACCTGTAAGCTCCACCGAATCACAACCTGTAAGTGTGACTCTTTATTTTTGTCTTTACTTAAAATTAAATTTGTGTGACGTTATCTCATGTCTGTGTTTAGCTAACGTTACCGTTATTTTTGGGGTTGTTACTGTTTGTTTACCTAACGTTAGCTATAAACTCGTTGCGCTAATGTAAGTGTTCAACCATATTAACTCGCAAAGTCTTTATTTCAAGAACTGCGTGGTGTACTATAGTTATAATAACATCTGAAGATACGAACACCGTACACTGTATGCCGTGATAACTAACTGTTACAAGAGAAGTGTCTAAAACAGTCCTTTTTCTTACTGGCATCTGTATAAGTATTAAAGAATGATTCGTCAGACTCGGGCTCGAACTGGTAAGGTAAAATCGACGCCATCTCTCTCTACACTGTTAATATCCAACCACCTGCAAACCGTAATACAGCAGTAATGATAGGCGGTCCATTTGCGACACACGCTGAACGCGTTTGACCAATCACAGCAGACTAGACCATTTGACCAATCACAGCAGACTAGACCATTTGACCAATCACAGCAGACTAGACCATCTGACCAATCACAGCAGACTACACTATCTGACCAATCAGATCAGACTACGCTGGCGGAAAGGCGGAGATTACACAGATGAATCGCGGAACGAATCATTTGAGAGTCAGTCAAGAAGTAAGGTAATAAAAACTGCTTATTATTACGAAATAATAGTATTTTTACATCATGTATGTACATAAACTTGTTGTCGGACACTCCATAAACCAAAATAAGCCCTTAAAAATATTGAGGAATGTACTCTTTAACTTTCTTAAACTTTCATTTGTATTGCCTTTATTTCCAATGAAACACCATGAGTGCAAAAAAAGCCTACATGCAATGGTTGGATTTCTGCATGTGTTGTATGAAGATGGGCCTGTATGTAAAATGAAGCGCATGGGAGTGCACTTGGACCCTAACTACCACTCAGTCTGGTACAGGACCATATGCCGCCCATTCCTGAGCACTGCTTTTGCCAGAACCGAATTTTATCAGATGTTTGGTTTAACAACCACTGAGTGGAGAATTTTTATTTCATAGTATTGATTTGCTATTTATTTTGCACTATGAAAAATCATGATGAGCTTCTGTCATCACACACTGATCTGGTCTAATTTTCATCTCCTTGGAGATTACATGCCTGTGTTACATCCATAGTGAACTGTTTCTCGATGCAACTTTGCTGTCCCTGTAGATTAATAAATAAACTGGGTTTTTGAAGTTTAAATGTATGGAAATGTTTTATTTAGATGGATGTGCACAACTGACTTTAAGACTGGATTATAAACTAAAAGTATATTTAATGAAGCAGTATTCTACTGTACATGCTATAAAACAGTTTTAAATCACATGAAGTGATTTAACATTAACAACAGTAACAAAGAACAGTTCATGCTTTAGTATCATGTATAACCAAGATATTTCATTTTGATGACGTTTAACTGGAATAAAAACAAGAATATTTGATTTAAAACTACAATCACGGTTGTTTAAGACAACACTGGAACAGAATGTCAACACGGCAAAACAATCAAATGAACAAACAACATTTCCTATTTGATAAAACAGTTTCAATATTGGTCGGAAAAGACACGCAGCCTCCCACTTGAATTGGCTCCGAGCAGAGCGTTCCTGCTTGGGTGAAATGCTGTGATGGAGCACACTGTGGTCAGGTGCTCACTCTGAAAAGTGTGAAGGAGACATCCACTCTCGTGATATACCTGAATTTTGCGACACCTATCCAAGTTGCCTATCACAAAACAGTCTTCCTGCTTAGGGTCCCACATTGCACTTAGCTTGGTCAACCACCGCCCCGTATGCATGTAATGCCTGTAATAAAGAAACAAAATAGACATTACTGAGAATAATGATGAATAATGATAATAAAATGATACTGTCAGTAGTTTGTTTGTTTCACTGCCTGCTATGGCTGTGATCTGGGAAAAGCAAACAGTATTTGGCTGGTCATGTGATCGCACTTGAGGCAGCTCAGGTCTATTTAATATGTTGACTTTTATTTGGATGCTGACATGGCAGTTGTTCATTTCAGATACAGGTAAACTATATATAAATCATTTGTCATTCCGAGACCTCATTTTATGTTTTTTTTTCAGGAAATGGATAGAAACGCTGTGCTTTTTAAATGATTAAATACTGTATCAAACTTACGTAATTGATTTCAATAGAGGAGCACTGCCAACCATTTTGGAAGTGTTGAACACCCTAAAACAAAATAGCAGAACAGTTATTAAAACACTAATTTTTTTCAAAGTCTTTAAAAACTTTTATATCAAGGTTCCTTGCTTAGTTTGTCATTATTTTGTTCTCTACACTAAGTACTAGGTTTGAAGTTAGTAGTGGGTTAGTGTGTAATACTAAAGGTACATTTTGAAAAAGTGCACTGTATGTCTAAAGTACATTTTCTCATCTGAATTTTTAATTACACAGACTAACGCGAGATATGTGAAGTTAAATTAGCTTTATATCCAGCAGTTGACCATGGCATTCTGTACATCCAATTCCTATTCCAGTTATACTGACCATGCATTTGACTGACTTTTAAGTCATGATGCCCTCTACTGGTGTATTTGCTAGAAAGAATAAAAGGGCATCCGAGATTTATGTCTATTTGGCACCAATTTACGCATTTTCAGTAGTGATTTCTAATCACCTGATTTTATTGTCCATGCTGGTGGTAACAACTCTGTTGCCAGAGACTGGGGAGAAATAGGCACTGGAGATACTGTGAGAGTAACTGCCGAGTCCACAGACAACCTGACTGTTCCTTCTTTTTAGGCTGCGCAAGTCATATATGTGCACTGATCTAAAAAAAGGTAGAGAAATGTTTTAGATCATCAGCTATAATAACAGAACAAGTGACTAGTGGAAGTCTCAAACTTCACAGATGTTTATTACCGGTTCTCTGCCACTACAAAGTATTGCTGTTGCACAGGATGGACATGAATGCAGCGCAGAGTCTTTGGATCCATGGTGTGCAGAGACTCATATGATGTTCTGCAAATACAAATCACACAATGCTCCTGTAAAGCCATAGAAATACATGTTTGCAATTTGGTTTATAAGCCTGCTTCTCACCCTGGCGTTCGACGGTCAACAACAGCAACATCTCCGCTCCAGTCACCGATTAGTAGAGTGGAGCAGTCACTTGACATAAAATCAAAACTTTTCAACCCAAAGGCTGAGCGATACAGCTGGGTACAAAACAGAAGTGTTACTTGTAAGGTTTCGAAGGTCGGTAAATGGCACCCAAATTTTTTTAAAGTTTGACAGAAAAACCTCCCTAGTGGTGCACTTTAGTACACTTTCGTTTTTACAATATTACTGTACGTCACTTTGCCTACTTGAACTGGTTGAAATTTTTACCTCATCAAATACAGCCTTCTCCAGGTCCATGCTGCGTGCAGAGCCATCATAGCTGACTGTGATGAGGTTGGAAGGCTGAGATGAGAAGGCCATGCAGGAAATTGGTTTAGAATGAGGCTCAAAGAGAAGTATGCCACCATCACCCCACTTAGCGCCCTGATAAGAAACACAGTAACCATAATATGTTATTATAGGGTTAACTGAAAGGATTTAGAGAACAGTTCTTATTTTGCTCACACAACAGCTTTCTTCCATCAAGTTCTCTCACTTTACTCTTTTTTACAGTAAATATTAACCATGAACTCTACCTGTATGTGTTGACTCACCATCTTCAATAGTCCTAGTTGACCCCAGATGTTCCCTGCTGCCATGAGCAAGCTGGAGGAGGCAGGGTGAAAAGCTGCTGAACAGATTCGATCTCTAACGACTTTCACCACACCGCTGTCATCTATAGACATCTCCTGGAGCCTCTTTTGGTACCTAAAAACAGATGACTTACAAATTAATTTACAAATTGATGACAAGGTCAAATCTAATATGAAACAACTGACATTAAACATGTAATGCATCGGTAACAGACACTATGAAACAAAAACAGACATATTACTCACGATTTTAAATCTGATGTTTCTGTCTTTTGTTTTATTGGGCACTATAGAGGATAAGATCATACATGTTAGTATTCGAGTCGGTGTTAAGACAATAGAAACAGAGAAGTATACATAGTGACCCTAACTATGGTTACAACAACCCGTCTCACAGCCTATATTTTACTTTTATTTAACTATGTAACATAATTACCGTTATTTTCCAGTCTATTTCTACACAGAATAAATGAATAGAAATGACATCCAATTCTTAAAAACTGATCACTGATTGGATACATTAAAATAGTGTACAGCAGCATCACATTCTAAGGAATACAGAAATATTCTTGTTTATATTGGCAATGTACACACTACAAAGTACCAGGAGTGAATCCCCTATATGATTCTTCCATGTGTGTACGGAAGAGGAGTCACTCGCATATGTGATGACTGACAGTGTAACCATAGCGACGCTCTGGTGTCTTGCGCTTTGCGCATCGCAAAGGAGGCCCACAGTTGTTATGTTTTGAAGTAACTGCTGTTAACAAAGCAAACATTTGACAGCACAGACATGCAATGTCTTCAAAAAGTTGCTGAGTTTAATTTTGTTTCACACTGTTTTTAATACACAAACTGCACTCTCTCAATCTAATGTTTGGGTTGCCCCTAGTCCACCGGGCTGGTGGGAGCAACTGTCAGGACTAAGCACAAGAAGTGACATTCGAATTTAGCAGCTTTGTGTACATGCCATAGAGAGATGTAAATACTGACCTCATTCCAGATTTTTAACAAATCTTCAGGAAGCCCGACATGTTCATCCAGGTTGACTGGATCTAGTGGTATTAGTCCGGGAGGTTTTTCAATTTGTTTTTCCTGCAGAAGGACTCGTTAGTTAGCCTTCATAGAAAAGAGTGTATTTTCACCAAATTTAAATTAAAAAATAAATTTAGATTTATAAATGTATATAAATTGTCTTGGGTTCATTACTGCTCCTTTTGTTAACACTATAAATTCACGGGCATGTTAATGACGCACAGGCTCTTTGTTGACAGCTGCCGTAACTTCCAGAGTAAGAGGTGTCAAAACGTCCTTATTCTGTAATCGTAGTGACTTGCGAACAGGAAGCATCTCAGTTACCTTCTTTTCCCTAAAGCGAAGGTTACAAAATACATTTATTTGAATTTTGAACATTAAATAGCAATATCTATAAAATTTCCACTGTACAACTGTGGAAGAACACACAACAAAATTAGGTTACTTTTTCTGAGTTTGCTTTGGTCTCGGAGTCAGAGCAGCAGAGATCTGCAAAAACAAACAAACAATATGTTAATTCATTATAGACAAAATCCAAATCCAAATATTCTGTTTCAAAAATAACCAGAATGCAAAAAATGGTGTGTTGATTCAGAGTTTTACCTGACACAGATTAAGAGAACTGAGGAAAGCTTGGTTTTGTCTGATGGTCTTTAGACGTTTCAGTTCATACTCAGACAAACCCTCACGATGACCCTGTCAAGTAGATTTTCCATTGAGTCAGGAAGCTGTCTTAAAAGCTGTCCGTTATGTGAAGTGTGTGTACTTACTTTAAGGGAGTCTTCATCAGTTTTATTAAAATGTGATTTATTTGATTTGGCTTTCCTCTTTTGAACCTTTTTATCTTCCTCAGAGACACTTCTCTAAAGATGAAAAGTTACAGTTTTATGCATGTTTATAAACACAGTTGAAATCAATAAATGCCGACAAAGGACATCTTTACCTTTCTTTTGACTCGTGTTCTGGTGACCTCAGAACTATATGTCAGACATTTAGGGGATAAAATCTCTTTCTTTTCGTAGTTTTGTCTCTCTCTTATTCGCCGGGATGAGCGACGAATAGGTCCGTCCATACCAGGATTCTGAGGCGGTGTCCTCTCCTAAAAATATTAAAATCTGATTTTTAAAATAGTAATCCTCTATGCAGTAAATGTCTAGTAGCACTGTCTCCGACAGGTGACGCTGTTAACACTGCTATTTTCATACTGGTAACGTTAGAAAGTTTTCTTCTATATGTAAATACTGCCCAAAATTGTTTATATTTAAACTAAAAAATTCTCGGTGTCGTTCATTCCAGACTTAAGTATTCAAAATTAGTTTCAAGATTCGTGTCTATCTATCTATCTATCTATCTATCTATCTATCTATCTATCTATCTATCTATCTATCTATCTATCTATCTATCTATCTATCTATCAAAAAGCTAAAGCTACATTCCCGTCTCATTTAGACTGAGGTTAAAAAAGCACTAATGTACATTAAGACAAAAACGTCAACTCAAATGCTGAATGGCTAACGTTATAAATAAATGTCGATACGGGATAAATTAACAGTAATAACAGATATATTAACTTTACAAATACTTTTGGTGGCGCATATTATGTCATCAGCGCATACTGCATTTCTAAAGGTATTAGGTGAAAATAATAAATTTAAACGTGCAAAATCTCACCAGTAAAACATGCATCGATTTTAAACTTTCAGCACTTTTATCTATATCCATGTCATGTAGATTGGGGTACTTCTCTGTACACTTTTGTTATATAAAACAAATCTTACGAAAACTCCCGCGTTTACTTTCCTATTTTGTAACAGTCCCAGCCCCTTCTGTTACAAAACCAAAACAGTACTGTTGATTGGATAATCTCTGAAGAAAACGTGAATATTCATTACTTGGGAGGTTTTTCGGAACGACGTTTCATATCCGACCATTTTGCGGGATTAAAATTACATTGGTTAAATTTAGTTTATCAGTCTCTTGCAAAATTCGTTAAATACTTCTTGCTTTACATTTTTAATGTAAATTAAATTGGTGCTAACATATTTCGTAACTTTAATCTTATTTTAATAATAATGGGGTATTCGACATAGTATCAGACTTCATGCGGTGTTGCGCACATTGATCGACCTATGACGTCAAAGTACCGCGAGATAATTTCGAGAGTAGACTGCCCGTATGCTTTCGAAACGATCTCGCGGCATTTTGAGGTCACATGCAGATCGGTCTTCGTAGCTCCGCACGAAGTTGAATACTCGCCGGCTGATTCCACACGTTACTGTAACTGGATTAATTTATCTTCCAGCTGCTAGCCCAGTTTGTTCTGCACACACAGACTAGACTCACGGACAGTTCAACCAATTTTTTAGTTGTATATATTTTTATTTTGTAAACATTATTTACATTATGTTCGTACGTTTAGACTGGACCATTGTCAAGGAGGTGGCTCCCTCTAGTGCCTGTTCTCTAGAGCAGCCCTACACTACAAGTAAAAAAAGACCCAGGTTCTGTATTCAGTATTAGTACAGAGTTTTTATCTGCAAATGCAGAAACAGGTGTTCAGCCTTTTGCTGACAAAATCTGTAAGTGTTTTATTAGCTCACTGATACTACTAATTTAAGTTGAAAACACGGTCATAAATGTCCTCATAACACCTCTTTTTGTCTGTGAGCTGTCATTTGATAAATAATAAATTTCAAATCGTTTCTGAAGTCCTGTTATTTTGTTGAAATAGGTTTGTTTGGACTTCAAAATACTGCATCACTGCATCAATTAGAGTAATTCAAATGAAAGCATCCAGATATCTCTGTGCAGCATTGTTTTGTTTTATTTTGCGTGTGTAGTTTATCCTGTAGCAAATTATTCTTTAAAAGGGTAGTTTGACTGTAAGGATGAAAGAGTGAGGTACAAATATTAGCCTACTGAAAATATTTATTTTAAGATGATTAGATTTTGCCATAAACCCCAGATTATTTAAAACAAAATCTTTGTGTCTGATTTTTAAAAAACTGAACACTGAAATATTGTGACAATATTAATATAAATATTGCATGTCGATAATGTATGCGGAATAATGCAGTAGAAAAATATCCAGTGTGCCACATTTCGCATCATATTGTCACGTAGTGAACAAAAATATGTAGGAGGCCAATTATGAAGTTGATTTTGAAACAACAACAACAATCACAATAGAAAAATGTTAATGATTTCAAGCTGGATGTAAACGATTACTGTTGTTTTTCCTGTAACATTTTGTTAATTTATGTTTTAATACTATTTAAAATGTTGTTATTTCTGATAAATACAATTATCACTTTTACACATATAGATAAAGAGAATAATAATTTCTCCTATATTCAACAATAAATAAAACAGATCACTTTTCAAATGTAGCCTGCCAAAAAATGATGCCATTATTCAAAAGTTATGGGTTTATTTTTAAAGGATCTGCATTAAATATGTACTTGAAACTATTTTGGTGGCATTAAAATGTTAGATGATTAACAACAGGACATGATATTTCCAAAAAGTGTTGATGTAAATGACACTTTTAAGATCTGCTAATCATTGTGAACAATGATTTTTATGAGCTCTATAGGCACAGTAAAGATGAATAATGGTCTTTTTGGGAATGTGTGTTTTGTAATCTGCTCTGATGCTGAAGATGTTTTAGCATATATCCTATTATCCACATGAGTGATCCTGGTGTCTGATTCGGACGGAACTCCAGGATCAGATAAAGGATGGTTGAGGCTTGTTTGCTTTACATAGGACTTTCACACCATCCAGAGCAACTCAACTAGATAATTGACCACAAAGCCCACAGAGTCACTGCGTCCCTTTTTCTGACACAGGCATGCTAAGACATCACTAACCATCACTCGCAAAACCGGCAGTCAGGCGGAAAGACTGCTCGCCTCAGGATTGTAGTCAGGTTGCACGCATGTATTCCTTTTTTATGTATTATTTGAATTTGCCAACATATTTGTTACAGGTCTTCCATAAATTAATAAAAACTATAAGTATTAGGACAATTCATAGCTCTAAATGCAGAAGATGCACTTTATTGTTTTTATAGAATATAAAAACTCCTAACTGGGTTTTTATCAGTTCCAGAAAAAAAGAGATATTGTAAAAAATATGTGGACGTCATTAAGTACAAAGTTTTTAGGTTTAAGAAATTGTGGCAAGTTGATGGCTCAGAGAATAGGCCAATGCACAATGCTCTGTGCTTGAAGTTAGCATTTGTTGAATCAGTGAGAAATGAGCGTGATCCAATTTGTCGGACAGCAGTCTGGCCCTCACCCTGGTGTGAGATTGAAAATGTGTGTGTATTTGTGCGTGTTTTATTCCCATAACCACCCTTTCTCCTGGAGCTTCAGCCTATCTTGTACCAGACATATTTCACTGACATCTATAGATATGATTGAAAAATCCATTTTTAGTCACGCTGGGTGATGATTAAGCTCTTTACTTGTTAAAACTCGTCTTTAAAAAAAGCTGTGGCTCCGTGTTCCCTGGAATGCTACAAACCTGCATTCTCACATCTCCTTGAGGCAAATGTGCACAATGACAAACACACACACGCACACGCACACGCACAAGCACACACACGCACACGCACACGCACACACTTCCTTTAGTGTGTCGTTGTGTTATAAAATTTTATGTGATGTTGATTGCTTGGTATAACCTGTTACAGTAAGAGCTTGTATCAAAGGATTGCATGAGATCAAGCGTTTGAAGTGAGTGTACATAGAATTACACACACTGTATGCAGATGCTTTAGCTATTTGTCTCCAGTCTTGGTTTTGTTGTCCAGGCTATTTGAGTCTGATATTATACTTGCTTCCAGAAAGCATTTTTAGTGACAAGTGAGGCTGAGTGATTTTGACAGGTAAAAGACAATCAAGTCCGCAAAAACTAGAAGCATTTTTTCTCTTGTTTAATGAGGGTGTGTGACTCCCTCTCTCTCCAGGGAAGCAGAAGAAATTTTGGGCTGACAAGTATGTGAAGATTGGAATGTTCATTTCAGTCACACCTGGGAAGAACACACCTACCCGGCCCGCACTGTCTCTTTTCATTGGCTCATTTGATTATGACTGTCAGTGCGAATGACAAGTGAACATCTACTTTCTACAAAAAAGGGGTTTGACCTATGATCCTTATTTGCGATCCAATAGGATGTCAGGGTTGACCTGCAGATAGGTGGGGTGGAGAGGAAATAAAACTCATCTGTGGGGTGTGTCCACACAGACACATACATCTGTACGTCTCTGTGGCTGTAACAGACCGTGAAGACCTCCTGCCTCATGATTTGTGGAAGACTGCTCAGACACAGATGTTACCTGCTAATGGCAGTTGCAGCTCTACAGCTGGCTATTTTTGGAAACAGTTAAAGAATGCTGCTGTTCCTAGGGCTGGAAGAATAAAGCTGGAC
Source organism: Triplophysa rosa (assembly GCF_024868665.1). Taxonomy (NCBI): domain Eukaryota; kingdom Metazoa; phylum Chordata; class Actinopteri; order Cypriniformes; family Nemacheilidae; genus Triplophysa; species Triplophysa rosa. Next base: position 16,475,334 of record NC_079890.1, on the reverse strand, counting down.
AGAGCAGGTGGGAGCTTGTGTCAGAGTTTTGTATCGGACAAATTGGAGTTCTGAATGGGACTGTTCAGTCTGTTCAAATGGTCACTCACATCTCCTTATCACTTTTCCAGCCCAGCTAAAGATGGTGAATCTGTTGGACGGAGAACTGATAAGGGCATGTGGCTGACACTTACAGCTTTGTGTCCTTTGGGATCTCAGGTCAGGGTGTGTTGGTGACATGTACTAATTTTAAGTTGTTTATGACAATAATTTAATAGTTAAAAGTTGTCAGTAAGTTCAGCTTAAGTTATATACGTTGTTTTTACTTTCTTTTCTTTCTCGACTCATTGTTGTAATTTCGTTCCAGATACAGCTACAGTAGGACCATTCTATGTCATAAGTATGAGTATAACCATCATGTCAGTTTTGTACATCTAAATGATGATAAAGTCTCAGTAAGAGTAAACTATTTATTAAAATCACTAGGTACAATACATTGAAACCAAATTCTATGATAATTTGGAAAAATGCATATAAATGTATACAGACTGCTCACTAAGTGACATCATAATCTCAATGTTACACTCTTTTCACATGATGCATCAAATGTGTCAATAATGAATCAATGGTTCAAAAAGTGCTTTATGTTGTGGTATATCATGTTGTATAGGCACTTCGTTCTGATATTTAAAAATTCTTATTCAAAACATTCTTGATCACACAGGCTCTTTGTTCTTCATTTAAATTAAGCAGATTTGTCTAATATAGTTTTGAATGCAATTAAAAAGTGTGAAAAATCAAAGTGATATTCATTAGACAAGTCATGGTCTCAAGCCAGGCCCACCATGGAAGCGCTGAGGTCCCACAGTCTGCGAGCTGCATCATCTCTACCCTGAGGAGCTGCCAGTTTGGGTGCACAGTCACTGCAAAACATATCAAAGAGAAAGCAATGTACACGGCCCGTATTCACATTTTTTTTTATCTTACAACTAAGAGCTCTCCTAAAAAGCTGTAAAAGTTTTTAGTTAAGAGCTTCCTCTTAAAACCTATTCACAGCGTTGCTGAGAGCAACTTTTACTAAGGAGCAGAGAGAAATCTAGAGCTATGAGAAAGGGCAGGGTTGACCTCGTTGCTATGGATGATGTCAGCAAGCTTACTGACTACGACCTCAGTGATTGGCTGATACAGGATGGGTCTCTGTCAGTCTTTTATTCATAGAAATATTAAAGAATGAGGTATCATGCTGACATATTTAAATTAAGATCTTAAAATAAAAATGTACTCATGTTCAAATAAAATATTTTTAAATATAATTGTTGCCATATTCAAATTGAGATTATAAAATATACACTAAATTACTAATTCAACAAGTGAAGAGTTCATTTACAAAAACAGATAACAATTTTCCCCCCAAAATTCATGTTTTTATTGTCCATTCCAATTAATATCAATCAAGTTTTTTATTGTTTTTTGTAAGTAACTATAACTTACATACAATAAACACATGATAACACAATAAACAACATAATTTTTGAATTATTTTAAAAAAGGAGTTGTCTTTTGCAAGTAAACTATACGTTCATATAAAGTATATAAATTATATGTTCAGCTAATTGTAAGCATTTTGCCTGTCTCATAAACAGTTAGCAGATTCAAAACATTTAGGAGTCCTAAAATTAGGACAGACACACACATTCTTTTTAAGAGTTTCTCCTAAATCGGCAAGTTAGGAGCTACTTTTAGCCTTAACATGTTTTGTGAATAAGGGAGAACGGAACAACAGAAACAAGCTAATGAATATGTTTGGGTTTTCTTGTAATCTGAATTTGAAAAAAAATCTTCAGATTTAATTGACAATTGTTTTAAACTAACAATTCTCTGAGGACGAGCTTTAGTAATTAACTAAACATATAACAGCTGTTGTTAACACTCGATGAGCACAATCTTACTAAGGGCATTTTCCAAACGGCATTTATGTGCCCTTGAAGGGACCTTCGCGAAGGGGACACCATTTGTTGGGGCGTTCCAAACGAAAGTACTTAAGTGAACTCCTCTTGTATTACAGTCCTTCACGTGCATTACGCTCTCAGGCATCCCGTCAGTTGGTAATACCTAGAATTTCAAAATCAAGTACAGGTGGTAGATCCTTTTCCTATCTAGCGCCTAAACTTCGGAATAGTCTTCCCTACACTGTCCGGGAGGCAGACACACTCTGTCAGTTTAAATCTAGACTAAAGACGCATCTTTTTAATCGTGCATACACTACACTTCCATAATATAAATCCTCTAAGGGTTTAACCGGAACCAGGAACACGACTGATGTACTTGTTGCATCAAAGAGTTCAGAACAGTACTCTACTCTCAGCCAGTCTTGTCTCATTGTTCTAAGGTTACCACAGCGAGCAGGATGCAGTTCATGGCCAGACCTGATGGTAGAGCGGAGAATGGGAAGCGGCGACCTGACAAGAGCTGAGATGATAGAGCTGGATAAAGAAGGACGCGGTCACCTGACACGTCTTCATGGCCTGACCTGATGGTAGAGCGGAGAATGGGAAGCGGCGACCTGACAAGAGCTGAGATGATAGAGCTGGATAAAGGACGCGGCGACTTGACAGTCTTCACTACAAAATTTCAAATGCTATTAATTATTAATGATAACCTTAAATCTATAATTTACCTTATTAGTAAGTTTATTTATTTTTATTTAGCCTTGTTGTGCAAGCACTGTCGAGCTTGTGCAGAGGCAGCAGCTTTTGCCAGAGGGGAACTGGAATCCCCTGGTTGGGCCTGGGTTCTCCTGAGGTTTTTTTTCTCGATTGGAGTTTTGGGTTCCTTAACACCGTTTGCATACTGTTTTGCACTATTTGCCTGGCCGGGGAGCTGCTTTAGAATTAGAATTTTAAAGTTTCACTTAATTAATATTGCATATAGGAATTTATAGTCCGTTTAATATTTGACCCGTGTTTCTCTTTCACTCTGCTTTCACTGTGCGTGCGTGTCTGTGTTTGTCCGTGTGTGTGTGTCTATGTCTATGTGTGTTAGTACGTGTACTACTGTGTGTGTGGAGTGTTTTTTATGTGGGTATGTCTGTCTTCTGTGTTTTCACCCTTTTCTTGTTTTTACAGGTATAACTTTAATTGTTTTGCTTATAGTCAATATGTCTCTTGTACAGCTGCTTTGTAACAATGAAAATTGTAAAAAGCGATATATAAATAAAGTTGAGAGAAAGTGAACACCTGAATCCCTTTGCGAAGGGCCCTTTCAGAAGTCCGTCAGCGAAGGGTACATGTCATGGTCACTTCAAGGAAGTGAGTTCCGTTTGTGATCACGTGATCTTGTATTACGAGTTGTTCTCACGACGCATTTTGGAGAAAATATGGTGTGGGATTTTGACTTTACCTAAATTTACATTTACATTTAGCGGACACTTATCCAAAGCGACTTACAAATGAGGTCAACAATGAGGCATTACTGTCTCATTGTAAGTACAATAATTTAAATGTAAGTACAATAATTTTGTTTTTATTTGTTTTAAACTATTTTTGTCAGTGATAATTATGATTGAAGATGGTTAAAATATAGCATAAGATAATTTAGTTTATAGGAAATGCGGCATCGTGAGAGGGTATGTCACAGAAGGAAGGTATGTGCCAGCTCAATGGTTGCAGCATGGAGACTACAAGTTATTGGCAAGTTCCTCTTTCTCCAGACAGCATTTGCTACTCCCGAGGGTCTATTCCAGTATGTCCGTTTACCTTTCGGCCTTCATGGTGCTCCAGCGACTTTTCAAAGGTTGATGGATCGTGTCCTTCGACCACATCAAAGGTATGCTGCAGCCTATTTAGACGACATGGTGGTGTGTAGCTGAGACTGGGAAACTCACCTAATGCAAGTTCAGAAAGTCTTGGATTCACTAAGGAAGGCAGGCCTTACGGCCAATCCTAAGAAATGTAAACTAGCCAAACTAGTAGACAAACTACCTGGGATACACCATAGGGCAAGGTCTAGTTAAACCACAAGAGTTCCATGCCATACAAGCCTGGCCTAAGCCATCCACAAAGACCCAGGTCAAGTCCTTTCTGGGCCTGGCTAATTACTACAGAAGGTTTGTCCCTAACTTTGCTAGTATGGTTGATCCTCTTACAGAAATAACCACGAAACAACAATCCAGGATGCTGAAATGGTCCAAAAAGGTGGCGGAATCATTTGAACAACTGTAGAGGGCTCTGATGTCCCATCCGATCTTGGTGGCACCCAACTTTAAAAAGTCTTTTATAGTACACACAGATGCATCAGAGGTGGGGCTTGAAGCAGTATTATCCCAAGCGCAAGAGTGTGAGGAATATCCAGTTCTTTACATCAGCAGGAAGTTAGCAAAACATGAAAATAATTACTCCACACTGGAAAAAGAATGTTTGGGAGTCAAATGGGCATTGGAGACCCTTCGCTACTACCTTCTAGGGCGGAAGTTTGTCCTAGTAACAGACCATGCTCCATTACAGTGGATGGTAAGAAATAAGGAGACCAATAGAAGGGTAACTCGATGGTTCTTGAGTCTCCAAGCATTTAATTTCTCTGTCATTCACAGGCCCGGACCTTGCCATGGTAATGCCGATGCCCTCTCACGATGTGATGCCCTCTACACCTTCTCCCCACAGCAACAAGCCACAGAGCAGAGAAGGGGGGGGTGTGGCATCGTGAGAGGGTATGTTATAGAAGGAAGGTATGTGCCATCTCGGTGATTGCAGCATGGAGACTACAAACCAAGATGGCTGCTTGGTCCAGGACTACAAATACCAGATGCCTCGGCGGGGGACGAACAGCTGTTGTGAAGGAGCTGTTAATGAGTGTGTGTGAGGGACTCCAGTGTGAGAAGAGTGTCCATGTTTTCTGTTGTAAAGTTTTTGGGACTTTAAGTTGTTGATTAAAAAAAGAGAGAAACCTTTACTTTTGCTCTGCCTGGACTCAATTTAAAGCGCCACGAAACCCAAGCGCTATTTTTGCATTCCGGGTTTAAAATCCTCATCTAGCCAACGTCAAAAAATGTGAGGTGGCGATGTACTCGTCGGTGTTTCATTATTATTCATGAGACTGTGTTTTCTTGACCAATGAGAAGACATTTCTCCTAATTATTCATGACAGCGCTTTGTGATTGGAGCGCTCGTCTCCCATGCAAGAACCTTCGCCGGTTTTTAACGGCTCTACTTCTCACAGCGTTCACACCAATTTTAACTGCATTTTTCAAAAACGACAGTGAGGTAGAATGTAGCTGAAAGGGGAGGTTTCGTGACGCTTTAAGAAGGCCACACGTGCTTTGGTGATTCCCTACCTCTCACAATGCATTAAACAAATGTTTAATATGTTTAAAAATAGCTACTTTATAGGTTCCCTTTATCATATATTTCCTTTATTAATACCAAGTGGAGTGAAAAAACGAGATGAAATAATACATAATTACACAATATTCAACAAGAAGAATTAAAAATGTTGTTTATTTTCAACAAATGGGCGCTGGATCAGAGTGCACATGCGGCATTGTCAAGGTAACATTTGGCCAGTCATTCCCTTTGTGAAGGGAGTTCCAAACGCATTCACGAGAGACAATAATGCCCTATACCCTTCAAAGAGTTCACTTCAAGGGCTCAGCCCTTTCAAGGGAGTAGGGCATAGGGATGCTCACTTCCGTTTGGAAAATGCCCTAAATCACAGTTGAAACGTGAGAGACTCATTCAAAGCTACTGACCTGTAATAAAGGCCACTGGAATCCTTTAGACTCTCATCCACAGCACAGTAGATGGTGGTCTGCGCACCCTCCCAGGGTGTTTTGATGAAAAATGTGAAGGGCAAAAACAGAATGCTTTTCCACAGAGAAGAAAAGAAGTGTCGGCCCAGTTCAGTACGGATCACCCCAGGATGAAGGGCGTAAGTTGTCACTCCTGTGCCTGGATATTAAACAGTAAATTGTGTTTGAGAACAGCATGATTGATGAAACTGTGGAAAATGTTTTGACAGAGTAACATTATTGTTTACCTTTCAACCTGACCGCTAGTTCACTGTTAAACAGAACATTAGCAAGCTTGCTCTGCAGATAGCTTGTGTGCGGATTGTAGTTTTTGTCCATATTTATATCGTCAAAATGAATTTTGCCTATTCAAGAAGAAAATAAATGAACATATAGGGTGTTTTAAAAAGGCTTTAAACACTGTAAATATATGCATAATACATGTACTGAATGTACAGCTCATCCACAAATAACTACGTTATCATGTACTTTAATCTTAAACATATACACTAAAAACAATCATGCACAAAAACGTAACGCATAAATGGGGTTTCCTATACCTGTCTCATGGGCCAGGCTGGAAACATTGACAACACGACTGGGTGTTGATTTCTTTAACAAGTCCAGAAGTAAGTTGGTAAGCAGAAAATGGCCGAGGTGGTTCACCCCAAACTGCATTTCAAAGCCATCTTCTGTCTGCCACTTTGGGCACATCATTATCCCTATAAGAAAGGTTTGCAAATGGAGCGAAGAAACAAATATGTTGTTTCAAAATCAACAATGTACTCAGGCAGTATTATCTGCCTAAAATTCCTTACCAGCATTGTTAATCAGAATGTCCAATCTGTCTTCGGTCTCCTGTATTTCTTTGGCTAGAGCTCTAACAGATTTCAAGGAGGCCAGATCCAAACTCCTCACAACAATGTTATCATTTCCGCTCCTCTTCTTGATCTCCTCTGCTGCCTTGCTAGCTCTACCCATGTCTCTGCAGGCCAAGATCACTTTGGCACCTAAAGAATGAAGGATAAAAAGTAATTGTTAGGATCAACTAACTTGTCCAGCCAACAACAGACACTGTTGCGAAACAATAGTCTTAGAGGCTGTGTCCACCGAGGCCTTTACGTCTGCGGCCGGAGTGTTTTTTCAATTGTTTCCTATGGAAACGCCATGCTTTTAAAAAAAAGCCATCAGCTGACGTTTTTTTTCCGCGCTCTGCGCTGGTGCTATGCATTTTTTTTCACGATCAGCGCCGGCGTTCGACCGAGCGCCCTGAGTTGAAAAATGCTCAACTTTGGGCACAACGCTGCGTCTGCAGCGGGCGTTTTCAGCCGAGCTCCTGCCGTTTTCAGCCACGTAAATGCGCCTCGGTGGACACAGCCCCTTATGTTGGGGGAATCGTGGGCCAGTTGTAAGTCTGTAACATTTGATCTAACAGACAAAACAGAGATTTGTGCTTAAAAACAGTGTTGGCATCTGTAATAATATCAACTTTTAACCAATAACATATTGAGATCAATTTAAATGCAATTTTTGACAGTAGAAGAAAAATATTGGATACCCAACCTCAAAGGTTAGCACTCAAAAATATTTTTGGTTTAAAACATTTCATAAGGTTTATATAGTGTAGTAATAAATCAGAAAAAAATAACGATATCAAGTTATTTAATAATCAGTATAAATATCAATAAATGAATTTATTAGTGTCATCATGATATTAGATCATTATATTATGCTTGATCAACATCAGTATAGCTTATTCAAATGAGCTGACCTCTCCTGGCCAAATCCACCGCTGTCTCTTTACCGATACCAGTGTTGGCTCCTGTTATGAGAACAGTTTTTCCGTCCAAGAGGGCTTTGCTTCGGCAGACTCCACCGGCCATCCATCTCCGCAGGGCAAAGAGACCAACACCTGCCGGTACAGGTGCAACCTACATTATAATTCCTCACATATGACAACCTGACAACCTCTGTACCTTTAGCGAGCAGAGGCAACGGTTATGCATTTTAACGCTAATAAAATATTATACATATTAACCAATACAGCAATGTACAATTTAATCTTTTGACAGACACATTTCTCTTTTGTCTTTCGTAAGTGGATAGGGATTTCAATAATTCATAGAGATTGCACTTTTCTATCCGAATCAATATTTCATAGACATATTACAAGAAAGTATTACAAGTACTAGCATTACAAGAAAGAATAGCATATATACAATATGAAATATAATTCGTACCACTATTAATTATATCCCTATAAATCTAAATTCTATTAATTGACACGTAACTTACTTCCAGGTCTGGAAATCGTAGCTTTAAAATTGACAATAATGTCAGGTGTACGATAGAGGAATAGTCGTAATCTTTATGAAATACAATTGTACAACAAGCAGACTCGTGGTGGTGTGCACTAACGTTAACTTACCTGAAACAAGGACAGCCGTGCATGCAGTACGGTGCTCATCCACAAAGTCCACTACTTGCTTTGTGTAAACCTGCATTTTTCAGCCGGAAGATTTTATTTAATCTATCTAACAAGTTTTTTTTAACAATAAAATTACCTTGCTAGAAAATTAGATAAGAAATAAGACTACAGCACAGTGAACGTGACTACAGAAAAGTGTACGCCCCACTTGAGCCGGGTTAAAGTAGACTTTCTTGAATGGACTCTCATTTCATGTTTCACGCTCTAGCGAATTTCAAAATAAGAGTGTATAAGTGTGTAGTAGACAGCCGGACTTGGGCATCTACAGAAATAACAGCCACCAATAACTGCATAATAAATCATAGATAAATAATCAATGGTGATTGCTATGACTTTTATTGATAGTTAGGGGAAAACATAGAAAAATTGGAACTATAAAATTGTTGGCACAAATTCCAGTGCCACGGAGTTCTACATATAAAACACCACTGATGTTTCCTTATAGTGCTGTAATTATGTTGTAAAGAAACCGGCTTTCAGGCAAAATATACACTACATTAACACATTGCGTACTTAACCTTGTTCTTCATGGCCCCAGCCTATTTTTATACCTGGCCAATGAAAAAATAACATAAGAAGGTCAGCATTACAAAGGCTGCGCGGAAAAGCCGAACCAAAACCATGAAACACATAAAACTTTTTTATTGTTGGTTATAAAATATATATAAAATGCCAAAAACAACAGATACACAACCAATATTTAAAGATATGGTATAATTTCTTAATATTTTAAAGCTATAGTAATGTTTTAAACAATCTTAAAACGACCTACAATGCTAGTGGTTCCTAAGAGTCCAACGTCTATTTATTTTGAAAACTTGATATTCCAAATGACCCGGAAGTATCTTCTCCTCGTGCCACGTCAGTGGTGTTTCTTGTCAAGCTGAAAAGTTAGATGATGCTTTCTTGAGACACGTAAACTTTAACTCAATGGAATAGTATATCTGTTCATTTTTAGGAATTATTAAAACTGTCACTTTAACAGCATGATGCACGTTTCGCTGTTAATGTTGGCAGTGTACGTAGCGTATATAAACGCCACCGAATTAACATTTGAATTGGCTGATAATGAGAAACAATGTTTTTACGAGGACCTGCAGCAAGGAGAGAAGTTTGACATAGACTTTCAGGTAATTGTGCTGAGACCTGCAGCTTTTCAATATTGCGAAATATGTTGCCGCTTATCTTGAAGGTTTTCATAGCAGTTACACAAGTGATTGTCTTGCAGACTTTGTTTGTTCTGGTTCATTATTTGTCACTTCTTTGCTCTTTAAAAGATTTTCAGAAAATTGCTTGATTTATATAACACCCGTTACAGATGTGTACTACTCAGTTATGTAATATGAACCATGTATTTGTTGTAGTTCTTCGGTAAACAAGTAAATAATTAAAATTACCCTGTATTGGAACTTGTTTTTTCAATATTTAGTAGGATTTTTGCGTGCAAGACTTAAAGGTACCAAAAGTGACTCAACAATAATGTATGCTGAATATCAACGCTTTTCTTTTTCATACAGGTCATTGCTGGGGGGAACTATGATGTTGACTGTTTTGTGACAGATCCACTGAATAATGTGCTGTATCAGGAACGAAAGAAGCAATATGATAGCTTTTCCCATACAACAGCCATGAAAGGGGTGTACAAGGTCTGCTTTAGCAATGAGTTCTCAACCTTCTCTCACAAAACCATTTACCTGGACTTTAGAGCAGGAGAGGAGAGACCATTGCTGCCCGATATGAACAGAGCAACAGCTCTTACACAGGTGAGAAACTACACAAACAGCATGCACTCACATGATGTCTGTGTATATACTGTATTAACATGAACTTATCAATAAATCATGCAGATGGAGTCAGCCTGCATGTCTGTCCATGAGATTCTGAAGGTGGTTTCAGACTCTCAGACTTGGTATCGTCTCCGAGAGGCTCAAGACCGAACCAGAGCAGAAGACCTGAACGTGCGAGTATTCTATTGGTCTATTGGAGAGGCCATCATCCTGTTTGTTGTCAGTATTGGCCAGGTGCTAATGCTTAAGAGTTTTTTCAATGAGAAGAAAACAAAAGTTGCCACCAGCACATAGAACCTTTATTTACTTGTGTGCCTTTATATCTCCCTGAAGATAATCAGCCTTTTATCAGGTTTTTGCAGTTAGAACAGGCTCGACTGTGCCTGTAGTCAACCAGAAATGACCTCTTTTACAAACGAAATGCCTTAATTGCAGAGTTATGTACGAAATGGTGTGCATAGTTGAACATTTCTGTGTAGTAAAATTAAATTGGTTTCTGCGTCGAAGTCTTGCTAAAAATGTTACAGTAATGGAACTGGAATGAAAATAAACGTATTTATTTAGATTTGTTTGGAAGGGGGGTGTACCAGTAGTTTTTAAATCAATTTATTTTGTGAAAAAAATCTAATTTTGATATTTTGGTAGGTTTGGCTGTAGCTATATGACAATACACTTTTAAGATTACATGTTCAAGATTATTTTCTTATACTATCGGGCTAATATATCCATCCATTAGTCCATCAGGGGCCAGTTGCATAAAATGCTTAGACTAGTCATAAAAGTTAGTCATCAAATTTTTGGTCATAACTTCTACAAATCTGTTACATAAAAAGTAGAATAATCTAATTAAAATCTGAAAAGTAAGATTTATTAGTCCTAACTAATTGCTAGTTAGTGCGATTAGTTGTTCAGAAGCAGTCTTAACTTAGCGGCTAAGTTTATGCAACTGGCCCCAGGTTTACTATAAATTGTTTATTAAAATGTAAGATTTACCTTTTTAAACACTGTGTAACAGTTTGTATTGTTTTGCCAGCTCTAAATACATGTGTGGAGTTTACATCATGTTTGTTATGTTTCCTGACACTAATCAAATGTCAGCTAAATGTGCAATTTGACACTGTTTTTCTAAATATATTACCCATCAGACTGCATCAGTACTCTGTTTTTGTGCAGTGAGTCACCAATGTTCACAGTTTTAGATATCTGTTACAAAATGTGTCCCTTTTGCAGTTTTGCATACTGCACCATAAAAACGTGCAAGGAGATTAATTTGTGATTTTGATTGATTTGAATTAAATATATTCTATTGAGGTGTTTACAGTTCTGCCTTGTGGTATTATTTGACAGGAAGAACAGTGCTTGCATTTTAAATGCGTGTTTTTCTCCACTAGGGGGTACTTTTAAATATTTATTTTTACGGAAGAAAATCTCAGGAAAGATTCTGCAACATCACTGGTTGCCTATGAAATAAATAAAAAATGTGAATGACTCATTGATACAAGTTAATGCGAGACATTAATAACTGCTGATGCCCGTGAAAGAATCTGCTATGAATTTGCTACCAAGCAGATAAGTGTACTTTTTTGCACGGGAAAACTTAAGAACGTTGTGTACTATTCATATTTTTCTTCGATTTTGTATTAGACCAAACCATATCAAAACCTTTAACATGAACTCTCTCTGGCTTTATGATAAATCCGCCTCAGCCCTCCCCAGAAATAATGCATGAATATGGATGGGCTGTTGTGACTAGGTCTATCGGTGCATTGGATTGCCTCCAACGTTGGCATAAAATCACCAACGGCAGAGGAGACTACACCGTCCAGTCCTGAGGATATAGATGGGGAGCAATGACACAAAAAGGCTTCTCATTATCGAGAAGGATCTGTTTAGTTTGTCTGCAGTGAATGACATGTTGCGCTCTACCTAAATGCTCTCGTGCCCTGTGTCTACTGACTGGCCAATATGTTGAGCCGACTCATGAGTGGCAGCGATCGGAGCCTTGACAGGGAATTCAACTGTACAGTGCGACTGCTGGACGACTCGGAATACACTTGCACGGTTCAGGTCAGTATTAGCATGTTTTCATCATCACGAACGGGTTATCCCCGCCACTGGCACACGTGTCTCGATGCTCGAGGTGCTGATGCTGCGCATTCAGGCGCGAAAATCCTGGAGCATCTGTACTATCTCGCACTATGTCTGCAATGCGTAACGTTTTAGGATTTTTTTATATTGGCATACGTTTTGTGTGAATCAGCGTTAGTTTGTGACCCGTCTTAAGCCTTTAGAGAGCAGCAGGTCACCTGTCACGTATCGACAGACTGACCTGAGTCACATTCTTCTGTTGGTCCATGCAGACCATGCTTGAATAGATAGACCGATGGCAAGATTTCAGGTGTTACGTCACTATTATGTATATTTTAATACAGCTCACAGTGCACAAATAATGTGGAACAAAAACAGTTGCTGATGAGTTTAGTAGCCAATGTGCATATTGTAATGGTGATACAGTAGACGATCTGCCTTCAAAATCTACAGGGAAAGTCTGTGCATATTTTAATCATTTCTATGAGCTCTTTATTGACCAAGATGTAATTGCATGTTGATGAAAAAGCAGACCAGATATCGAATCAATTTTTCTCAATGCATTACGCAAACCAAGTCTACAGATTTTGGGCACCTTTGTGATTTTGATAAATGGAAGCAAAATTGATGTTACACCTGTGACTGTTAACAAAAAATGATATTTGATCATGAAAATGAAGTCCATGTTAAGCTGCAGATACTCATTTTGTACAATCAAAATGAATCTTACGTTGAAAACGTCAATTTTTTACAGCTGTTTATTGCTTGCTTTACATTTTCACACACAAAAATTGGTGTCTTATCCTGTCCGCTGTAGTAAAATCAAAACAAATATGTCAGTATGATGTGTCTGAAACTGTTGCTGGGACAAGTTATCAAGGCTGATGGGTGCTAGCTGCTAGCTGCCTTAGTGCGGTCAATCCCTATTACCTTCACATTCTATTAACTGTTTTTGTCAGAAAGTGGTACAGAGTTGCAGTGTAAAGAGAAGCGAGAAAGCTAACAGGCAGACTGAGAAAGACAATGGATGTATAAGTGGCTATCTTCACCAATACAAAAACCACATAAAAAGGAAGTTTGAGGCTGTGTGAGGCATCACAAAGACCTTAATGTTGTTAAGAGGCATTTAAAGGCATCTGCTCTGATGTTATACAGGAAGGATACAAAGTTTAGAGAGACATTACAATATTTTGTTTAGCAACAACCTGTACATCAGGAAGTTACTGAAAAAGTACATTATTTACAAAGATTTTGCCTTTGGGAGGCAAAATTCTCAAATGTTGTACAACAAAATTCATTCATTCAATCATTCAATCATTCATTCATTTTATATATATTTTTCAAAATAGGTTTATAGGTCTAATAGAAGGGTAAATGTGTATGTGTGAAGTGTTTAACTGGCGTTCCACAACATTTACTCCTCAATTCAACAATACGGATGGATTTATGCTTTTGATGGTGATCTTCCTTCTTACTATTAGTTGTGTTTGGTCATTTTTGTCAGGTATGTCTGGGAATGTCAGTCTTAGATTTTGACATTCCATTGTCCTTGGAATTTTGTGTGATGCTGTGGTCTCCATGGCAACAGACTGATTCCATCATCATTCCCCAGCTGCTCCTGCTTTCGTCAGACAAGCAGCAGACACAATATGTGCATACATGTTCACATGCACATAGCCCTGCCTCTTGCACAAAATTATTTTGGACATGGTGCAGATAGAAATGTACTATACAGTATTGTATATACACTGGATAAGACTAATAATAGGAAGACGTATGGAAGTACAAAGTGCATCTATCTTCACTGTCCTTTCCTCCCTTCTTGCACTTAAGGTTGTCCTCTGTAATTGATTTATCAGTGGAGTTTGGTTAGTGATAAAATGCTTATTAGCGAAATATGGCCTCTCTCGTTTGAGAGACTGCTGACTGTGTTTGGCTCCTGGCAGTCACACATCTAGAGACCAGACATATGAGACACTATCACATATACCTTCATTATGGAGCTCACCTTTGTGTAGGTCAGCAGTTGCCTTTCAGGTATATGTCACATACTAAAAGGCTTATGAAAGGCACCAATGGACGAATAAAATATATTCTAAAAAGTTAATAAAGTGCCACTCTTGATCTGCCTTTTCAGTTTGTTGATTGTGGCTTTATTGAGTTTCAATAATACTTAAACCATTAGTACCAAGATAATAGCTCATTTTATGATGCAGTTGTGTTTTTCCTTTATCAATGTTTAAATTTATAGATGCAAGTTTGAGCCAGTGCTTTGTGGACAGAAACAAGGATCATGTTTTACTGTCTCTGAAGTGGCGTGGTATTTCATGGAAAGAAAATAAAAATTAGTGAATGTAATGAGGCTTTTTTCTTCCATCATCATTTACTCACCCTCGGATTGTTCCAAACCTGTATAAATTTATTTGTTCTTCTGAACACAAAGGAAGATATTTGGAAGAATGTCAGTAACCAAACAGATCTCATCCTCCATTGACTCCAATAGTATTTATTTTCCCTACTCTGGCAGTAAATGGGGGATGAGATCGGTTTGGTTACTGACATTCTTCCAAATATCTTTCTTTGTGTTTGTATATATGAAAGTATAAAACCACTCTTTTAGAGTACACTCTAAAAATGCTGAGTTGTTTAAAAAATGTGGACAAACGCAACCACTGGTTTAAATAAATCTATAAAATGTCCAATCTTGAAACAACACAGCATTATGGGTTTAATCAACCCAGCACAGATAATTTCAACCCAACGGTTGTCCATATTTTATGGTTGAAATGACAAAATGGAAGGGTATTAGAAACCCGCATTACTGTGTAATTGTTTTGTAAAATGTCCTCCAGGTATTGCTAGTTTCACCGCCCCACCAGATCAGACATCTCAGTCATGCAACAAAAAAACCATAAAACATACAAAAGAACATTACAAACATTAAACCACTGAAAGAAAGAGATATAAAATGACTAGTTATAAATATCTACCAGCATTGAGTTATTCAAATGAGCTGTCAGACAATATAAAGGTATCACTTGTCTTCTTCTATTGCTCAAGTTGTCTTCCAGCAGTGACAGCACTCCAACTTTGTTCCTAACTTGAGTTAATATTATAAGACAAACCACAAACCAGCAATTAGATAAACTGGATTTTGATGTAATTCAGTATGCTTGACAGAGCTTTAAAAATTGAAAGGTCTACTTTATAGCTGACCACCATCAGTCAGATTACAACAAAATGAATACAGAGAACTAGTTGTGAAAATCAGATTGTTGGCAATATTTTGCCTCTGCTTATAGGCAGCCTGTAAGATGATCCAGGATATGTAGCTGAAAGATAAGATCATCAGACAAACCGGGTGGAAGAATTTACACTTTGATGTTAAATTTGATTAAAATAAAGCAGGTTGAAAGCATTCATTCCGAAAAGACATGACTTATGTAAGACATTGCTTACAGCCAATTTGAGAATATTCAGGGGACTTTGCTTGCTATTCAAAAGAAACAAAGTAATGAAATGTTTGTAATGTACTTTTTAACCCGACATACTATTGCCCTGTGTATCTTTTTTTAAATGCAAGGATGCAAGAGTGAGAGTACAACAGAAAATGTAATTTATTTTATAAATAATGTTTCATAATTGTTCTGTCCATATTTTCATCACACCTGTGAGAGAGTTTAAAGGGCCTCACTGCACACCACTGACATTTGACTAAGTAAACAAAAACTGGTTTCCATCCTGGTTCGTGACAAATAGTGGTCGAATATTTCGTCTCAGTTTGTTTCATTTGATGTTGTCTTGGACGACCACAGAGTCATGTGTGCTGATCTGAGACTAGGTGTTCTTTACTGTTTTCTCTCTACCAGGATTTTTTTATAGATAGCCTAGGGACTGAGCCATTTCTGTGTACGTAAAACAAACACTTCAACTATAGCAGTCAGCAAGTTTTGACAGAGAAAATAGCAAGTTGACCAACAGTAGTTCCCTTTCTGTCGGTCTCTCGACGTTGTGTCGAACCGACAGATGGGGTTCGTCCTTGAGAACCAATCACTTCCGACTTCTTAGAAAAGGCCAATGAAATTGGCGAATGAAATTTGCATGCCGGACTCCGCCCCCGGATATCCGGGTATAAAAGGGAGACGGCGTGCCTCATTCATTCACCTTTTGTTCTTCGGAGCCTTTGCTCATGATCAACAGTCGGACACGATGTCTGCTTCCAGTATGCTGGGGCAGATGTTGTGGATACGTCCTGCCCGCACTGCGGGCGGCTGACGATTCAGACGTTGCGTCACGGGTGGCTGTGTTCCCACGGGACTCATCCATCCCCTTGTCTGCATCCCGTTCCGTGATGGCAGGACTACGGCCCTGCCGCCCGCTACGGCGAGCATGAGTCTGATATGAGGATTACTGTGAGCGCTAATCCGTCAGCCACTGGCTCGCGGACCGTTCGCACCTTGCCTTGCTCGTCTGACCGTTCCCCATAAGACGGTCCGCCGTCTTATTCCTCAATCACGTATCGGACACGGTACGTGATGATGAGATGTCTGTTGCAGCATCGGAGGGTGACTTACTGGCATCAGACTCCGACGATTCCTTGAAGCTCCCTCCCTCAGGGGGTCGAGATCAGGAAGAAGCGGATGTCGAAATGTCAGCCATGCTTTCCCGGGCCACCAGCATTGGGTTGCGGTGCACCGCACTGCCTCTCCCAACGCTCGCGGCTGGATACATGGTACATCGGGCTTGAGAGCGGCTCCAAGCCGCACTCGCCCTCAGTGCCGTGTTCCCCCGGAAGTGCATGAGGAACCTAGTACAACCTGGAACGCCCCCTTCGGCACCAGAGGTGGGTAGTAACGCGCTACATTTACTTCGTTACATTTACTTGAGTAACATTTTGGAAAATATGTACTTTTTAAGTAAAATTAAAAGTGTGTACTTTTACTCTTACTTGAGTAAATTTCTAATAGAAAATCTGTACTTTTACTTCGTTACATAACTTACATTGCGTGACGTTCCTTTGTTCCTTCATTTTAAAA